>NW_022983532.1:157647-266951 GCF_010093885.1 Aplosporella prunicola CBS 121167 | reverse complement strand
CCCCCGGCCGATGCACAGTTCGCGATGCGCTGACTCCCGTTACAGGTCTCAAGGCCGCTGATCAGATCCTCAAAAAGCAGCCCAACCATGGCGACACCCAGGCCATGAAGGCGCTGATCCTGAACTCGCAAGGTCAGACCGACGATGCATTTGCGCTCGCCAAGCTCGCTCTCAAGAGCGACGTCAAGTCGCACATTTGCTGGCACGTTTACGGCATTCTCTACCGCTCCGCCAAAAACTATGACGAGTCCATCAAGGCGTACAAGTTTGCGCTCAGGCTCGAGCCCGACTCGGTGCAGATCCAGCGCGACCTCGCGACGCTGCAGGTGCAGATTCGCGATTATCAGGGATACATTCTGAGCCGGAAGGACATGCTCAAGGCGAGGCCGCAGCTGCGCCAGAACTGGACGGCATTGGCCGTTGCATACCATCTGGCGGGGGATTACACGAATGCCATCGACATTTTGGAGAGGTTCGAGGAGACTCTCAAGAACCCCGTGTCGCGGTCAGACATTGAGCACTCGGAAGCCGTTATCTACAAGAACACCATCATGGCCGAGAAGGGAGACGTCGAGGGGGCTTTGAAGCACCTTGACACCATCATAAAGACCAATGCGGACAGGACGGCAGTGATGGAGCTTCGCGCGGAGTACCTGCTGAAGTTGGATCGCAAGGAAGAGGCGGAGAAGGCATACCGTGATCTTCTGGAGCGCAACAGCGAATACCGTTTGTACTATGATGGCTTGGAAAAGTCTCTTGGTCTGGACAGGTCAAATCCGGAGTCGCTGGAAAAGCTGGAGGAGCTGTACAGGTCGTTTGCCGAGAAGAGCGAGCGCTTGGACGCCGCCAGGCGGATACCATTGGACTTCTTGGAAGGTTTGTGAAAACATGGGCGCAGTTAGGACGTGCTGAATTAACCAGAATACAGGTGACAAGTTCCGCACAGCTGCTGACAGCTACCTGCGGAGGATGCTGAACAAGGGTGTGCCATCGACCTTTGCGAACGTCAAGGCGCTGTACCAGGACCCCGCCAAGCTGAAGACTATACACGAGTTGGTCGTTAGTTACGAGTCGGAGAAGCAGGCCAACGGCTCCGCAAGCGAGCCGGCTAACGGCGAGTCCTCGAACCAATTCGAGAAGGCTGTGCTGTACTTCCTGGCCCAGCACTACAACTACCACCTCAGCCGTGACCTGTCCAAGGCCATGGAGTACATTGACCGCGTGATCGAGATGGACCCGAAGTTTGTGGACTACACCATGACCAAGGCGCGGATATGGAAGCATCACGGCAACACGGCGAAGGCGGCTGAGACCATGGACCAGGCCCGGCGCCTGGACGAGAAGGACCGCTACATCAACACCAAGTGTGCCAAGTACCAGCTGCGCAACAATGACAACGAGACTGCCCTGGACACGATGAGCAAGTTCACGCGTAACGAGGCCGTCGGCGGCGCGCTCGGCGATCTGCACGACATGCAGTGCATGTGGTACATCACTGAGGACGGCGAGGCGTACATGCGGCAGGGCAAGCTTGGCCTGGCGCTCAAGCGCTTCCAGGCCATCTACGACATCTTCGGCGTCTGGGAAGAGGACCAGTTCGACTTCCACACCTTCTCGCTGCGCAAGGGCCAGGTCCGCGCCTACATCGACATGGTCAGATGGGAGGACAAGCTCCGCGAGCACCCCTTCTACAGCCGCTCCGCCATCTCCGCCGTCAAGACCTACACCAGCCTGCACGACAACCCAGCGCTGGTCAAGGAGAGCATTGAGAAGAGCAAGCTGTCCAAGAAGGCAAGAAAGGAGGGCGAGAAGAAGCCCCCTGCCAAGCCCCAGCTCGACTTCAACGGTGATGTCAAGAAGGAGGACACAGACCCGAAGGGCGAGGCACTGTTGAAGACGGACAAGCCGCTCGAGGTTGCGATGAAGTTCCTTGGCCCCCTGCTGGAGCAGAGCCCCAAGAACATTGAGGCGCAGAACGTCGGCTTCGAGGTCTTCCTCAGGAGGAGTAAGTCCGATCGACAGCAGAAGATGTCATGGAAGCAACCTACTAACAACCTCGACAGAGAAGTACCTCCTCGCGCTCAAGTGCCTGCGCGACGCGCACGCCATCGATCCCGAGAACCCCACGCTGCACGAGCAGACGGTCCGCTTCCAACAAACCCGTAAGTGCCTTCCCCAACAAACCTCTCTGCACCAAAACAAAACTGACACCAACTTTCTCACATACAGTTTCCACCCTCCCCGACGCCGAGAAGCTCGACGACAAGGTCTCGGCTGTCATCAAATCCACCTTCACTCTCATCCCCGAAGGCACCACCTCCGCCGCCTTCACCGACGCCTACCTGTCCAAGCACGCGGGCTCCACGGCCCACGTCCTCGGCGGCCTGCGCGCCCGCCGCGCCATCGACCCCAAGGCCGAGACGACGGAGCCGGCGCTCGCGCTCGCGCGCGCAGACAACGCGACTGTCGACGACGCGCGCCTGGTCCTGGCTGCGCTGACGCAGTGGGGCGCCACCGAGAGCGCGGACGCGCTGCGCAAGGAGGCCGGGGACAAGTGGCCCGAGGCCGTGTTGTAAATGCCGAGAAGGGGGGCGTTAGAAGCAGGTTGATCTGGAGCGGGGCCTGCGATTGTGGTGGTGATGGTAGTGGGGAGGAGAGGTCGAGAGCGAAGACGGCGGCGTAGCGGGCGCGGGGTGCGTTGGTGGCTTATTTTGTTTCTGGCATGCGTGGTGCGGGCCGTGATGCTGCTTGCTGCAGCGGATGTTGTCGTTGCTGTTGTTGTTGACGTTGACGTTGGCGTTGGTGTCGTAGTCGTCGTGCTGAGCGTGCTGTGCGCTGTGGTGGTGGTAGTGGTGGCGGTTGGGTAGGCCCGCGACGCCCTCGCCGTAGACACGCGGCGCCAGCGCGCGAAGCACGGCGAGGGGAAGCAGAGGGAGGAGGTGGGGGTGGCGCTGCCGCCGCCGTAGGAGGCGCTGGGGACGACGGGGTCTGTCATGTTTCGCCTGCCTGGTTGTTGTTTTGAGTTAGGTTGGGCTGGGATGGGTTGGTAGATGGGGTTGAGAGAGAGGGAGATAAAAGTGAAAAGATGGTTTTTTGTTTTTTGCTTCTTGTGGTCTTTTAACTGTGTCTGTCTGTCTATTTGTCTCTCTGGATGTCTGGATGTCTGGACGTTCTGGCTTTTAGGGCGGCTAGGGATACCGCCTAAGTAGGTAGGTAGATCGTAGGTCGTAAGTAGGTAGGTAAATAGGTGAGCGGGAGGATGAACGAGTAAACCTTAGGTGTTTAAGTGCGAGGGGGAGGAAGTAGGAAGGAAGTGCGGTGTAGGGAGTAGTGTGTGTCCGGGTCGGTGTGGTCTGGTCTGCGAGAGTGCGGCGCAGCAGCCGCTCGATCCGTGGAGCCTTCCATAGGACGTGTGTATGCAATTGTATGCCAATCAATGTATGCAAGCACGCGGCCCGAGGAGGAAGGTGAGACGACACGGCACTGCACCGCAGCGCAGCGCAGCGCATCGCGCACGCGAGCTGCGTACCTACGCGAGCTGGATACGCGTACACGTACATGTACACGTATGTGCTAGCCATGTAGCTAGCTACCTAGTTAGTTGGCTAGCCAGCCAAATGGCAAATAGCGAATAGACAGGCAGACGGAAAGGGGCGGGCGTCGTATGTGCCATACAGCAGAGCAAGAAGAGTGGACGGGAGAGCAGAGAAGAGGAAGAAAGAACATGTCCATCATGTCGTGAAATCGTTTGTGCTATTTTCAGAGGAATCAATCATCTACCGCCAGTACTCATGCGCGCCTCCCCCACCGGCGGACACCAAGGGGAGGAGAAGGGCAAAGGGGGGACAAGGGAGGAAGCAGAGCAGATTGTCCCAAAAAAACAACCACCTCTCAATCACCCCATACCAGCCACCGTCGCCGTGCAAAAAAGAACGAGACGGCCAAGATTGCTCTCGCGCCCCCCGCCTTCGAAATCGTATATCCACTGCTGCAGCAAGGTCTCGTGTCCAAAAAGGGAAAACAACCGACATGGACCATCCGACCATGCATCCATGCAACCATCAACCATCCGGTTTCAAGATCGCGGGCTCGTTGGCACGCACTCGCGCGCGCGCGCACGCAGACGAGAGGGCGGGGGGCGGAGGGAGCTCGCCGGCGCGTCCAAGCTTACTCAATCTCCTCGATCTTGCCGGCCTGCTTGGTGGCGTCGGCGGCCTTGGCGTCGGCAGCGGGGGCCTTCTGCTCGCCCTCGAGCTCGGGCATGTCGTCGTCGGAGCCGTCGTCGGAGCCGTCGTCGCCCTCGCCTCCCATGGCGCCGAGGTCCGGCATGCCGCCTGCGCCGCCCATGGCTCCCAGCTTGCTGAAGTCGATGCCGCCGAAGCCCCCATCGCCGCCCATACCGCCCATGCCACCCATGCCGCCCATGCCGCCGCCCATGCCGCCCATCATGGACGGGTCCATGCGCGACATGTAGTCGTCGTCGCCCTCGGGGGCCTCGTCTTGCTCGTCCTCATCGACCCACTGTGGAGAAGATGCCGTTAGCGATCATGGCTCTTGAACGATTACTTATTTTTATTTTTTTGATTTTCTTATTTTTTGATTTTGTGTGCCTTTTTTCTTTTTTTCGGGGATCTCGTTGGTGGGATGGATTGTTGAGAGTGCGCGGCGCGGCACACGGCGGGGCTCAACTCAACTCAACTCAACTCAACTCACCTTGTCAAAGTCGGTCTTGAGGAAGTGCAGGCGCTTGCTCTCCTTCAGCAGACGCGGCCAGTACTCCTCCTTGAGCTCCTTCTTGCGCAGGACCAGCTCGACGTTCTTGCCCGTGTGGCTGATCTTGCTCTCCTCGGGCACGATCTCGGCGAAGAACTCCAGCTCGACGTGGTACGTGACCTTCTTGACGGACGAGTGGCCCTCGAACGTGAGCTTGGTGGGCTGCAGGTCGAGCTTCAACTGCTCCTTGGGCACGTCGGACGCGCTAATGGTCAGGAAGACGTGGTTCTTGGCGGGGTCGCTGCTCGACGAGCGCTGGGCCCAGAGAACTGAGGCGGCATTGTTAGCTATGACTGCGACGGGCAGTGGAGATGGGAGGACGAAGGTGGGCGAGCGCAAGGCTGTGCGGCGGGCGGATGGTGGGGGGGAGGGTCACAGCGTACGTACCTTCGGGAGTAAGAGACTGCGACATTGTGATGGATTGTCGGGTAATGCGGGAGAGAAGAGATGTGGGTGGTTTTTATCAAATAGATTGCTAGACGGAGAGAAGAAGGGAAGAAGCTTGTAGGTCTGGAGCTGTCTTGACTAAGGGTAGCGAGGGCAGCCGGGATGGAAGCGACTGGAATTTGCCGGTCGCGATGATGCTTGAACGAGCACTGCAAGCAATTACGTCGGAATCAGCCCAGTTTGAGCAATGTCTGAACGCATGAAAAAACCCATTATGAAGAATTTAATCCGCTGTACGTGTCTCTACCTATCCACCGTATTCTCCTCGTAACACTTTTGCCCAATGGCCACGACATTAACGGCCACCCCGCCGTCGCCGCCTCCGCCTCCGCCGCCATCGTCCACCACTCATCAAACGTCAGAGTCGCTGGTCCGAGCAGCAGCCTCTCCCGACCAACCTCACCACCACAACCACAACTACCTTCATCACGACCACGTCCATCACGACCATACCCACCCCCAATCCCCGCGCGTCTTCTACCTGCACTTCGCCCCAAAGCATCGCGTCCTCGTCGCCGGCATCACAAACTCCTGGAAGTGAGCCATGGAGACCATCAAGTCGTTCCTCTGGAAGCCCGACCCCGAAACCCAAGTCGGTCCCCTCCTCCACACACACAAACAGCACGCTAAACCCCGTGCCCCCATCTAGAAACGCAAATGCAACGCCCTGGTGCGGTCCAACGTGCGCAAGCTCGACCGGGACATAGTGCAGCTGAAGCAAGCCGAGCAAAAAACGAAGACGTACATACTGCAAGCGTCGCGGCGGGCGCAGCGCAACCCGGCCATGGCGAAGCAAGCAGCCCAGGACACGCGCGTGTTTGCGCGCGAGCTGATCCGCGTGCGCAAGCAGAACGCGCGCCTCCAGACCAGCAAGGCGCAGCTGCAGAGCGTGCAGATGCAGGTCAACGAGGCCTTTTCCGTGCGCAAGATCGAGGGCAGCATCCGCGCTAGCACGGGCATCATGAAGGACGTCAACACCCTGGTGCGCCTGCCCGAACTCACCGGCACCATGCGCGAACTTAGCCAGGAGCTCATGAAGGCCGGAATTATCGAGGAGATGGTCGGCGACTCGCTGCCTGATAGCGAGCTGCTTGAGGATGAGGACGACGAGGCCGAAACCGAGGTCGACAAGGTCCTGAGCGAAGTACTCAAGGATAAGCTGGCCCCTGCGACTGTTGCACCCCAGCCAGAGCTCGAGGTCCCTTCGCAGCCCGTCGAGGAAGAGGAAGACCAGGAGGAGATGCTCAGCCAGATGCGGGGCAGGCTCGAGGCCTTGAAGAGCTGAGCGCTGCATTGATACTCTTTTTGCTTTTCTGTTATTGCTTTTTTACGTGGCGTACACGGTCTGCCTTCAAACAACCGCGGCGCTCCACAACTTACTTTAGAGTCTCACTTGCGAGGGCGCGCACACACACACATATTCCAGGGGCACAAGGCGTTGTTGGACCGGCGGCATTGGGAGAGGGCGGAAGGCGATGCGGGAAGGGGGTGGACACCTAGGCGCTTTCACGACGGCACGTCTCAATCAGATGATGAAAGCAGCAGCATCTACCTAATACGAGGGATCATGGACGACGAGGTGCAGCCTTCCCAAACTCGTCGGTGCTTCTCGTCACACACACACACAAGCCCGCTCGACGTCGCACGGCGTCTGCGCGAGCCTCCGCCTCCGTCTCGGCCCTGCCGCTGCAGCACGCGCCGCCACTCGTGGAGATTGCCTCCCCGGCTGCGCCAGCTGCCTGCAATTCCACTGCGCGTGTCCCGTCTGGCTGGCTGGCTGGCTGACGATGCGGGTTTCGATGGTCACTCACATAGACTTCGCCCTGCACGCCTTCGAGACCCAATTGCCGCCGCCGCAGCAGGAGAATATTGGATAACGCATGCATGCATGCCAGGGGTTGCTGGGCGGGGTATCGTGGCTGCGAGGCTTTGGTCCTTTCTGATCTGTTGATGCTATGTATGTATGGCGCTTGAGGAAGCCATTTGGTGGCACTGTCGGTGGTTTCTGTATGCAGGGGCGCAGGCGTATGGATGGTTGAGCAATTCCAATTTTGATTCATTACTGCTTGCTACTGCTACTGCTACTTTGTGAATTCTGGGAGGGGCTGTGGGGATGAAGTCATGGCTTGTGGGAGCTTGCTTGCTCTTTCAGGCTGCGTGATGGTCTCACTCAGTATATGTGTGTGTGTGTAATGAGTGGACGCCTGCAAGTCGTGATAATGATAGGGGAAGATTGATTAGTTACTCCGATTGCCTCCCAAGAAAGACCATCGCGAGAAAGATGCTCTCGTACCGCTTTACTCATCAGTACAGCATACCCAGCTTCTGCAAGTACGAGAACAACGATCCCACCTCGACATAACCACCGTAAGTAGACTGCCACGCCGCAGCAAACGACCCTATCACCAGTCAGTCAGCCGGCCACTCAGTCAGTCAATCAATCAATCAGCAAGCACTCACCCTCAACTGGCCCCAACGCCCCAAACCCCAGCGCATGAATCACGGCCGGCGCCAACAGCACCAGCACGCCCAGCGCCAACACCGTGAAAAACACCGGGTGGGCTTTAACGAACTCGCCCAGCTCCGCCGCCGCCATCTCCGCCTTCTCGAGCGCCGTGCCCATCGCCCCGCTGTGCGCCTTGCCCGCTTTCAGCGCGCTCTCCATGGCGCGCAGCACGGCGCGCGCGACGGCCGCCGCCCAGCGGCTGCTGCTTGCGTTGACGGCGCTGTTGCGCGTCGTCAGGGCTTGGGTGCGCGCTTTGAGCTCGGCACTGGGGTGGGGGGCTGAGAGGAGGAGCGCCAGGATCTGCTCGGCGGCTTCGCTGGGGGTGGTGGGCTGCGACTGCTGTTGCGGTTGCTGCTTCTCGGTGAAGGTCGAGTAGTTCATCTGCGTGGAGGCGGCGGTGGTGGTGGTGTGTTTCTTGTTGTCGAGGGAGTTGATGGATTCGCTGCCGAAGAGGCAGGCGATGATGCTTTTGAGGGCGTGCATGGTGTTTTTCGTAAGCGGTGCGTGCTGAGTGTCGTGGTGGATGGGTTCTAGGTTGTGGATGGTGGAAGCTCGGGGTGAGGAAGCTCGGGGTGAGGTTATATGTCTGTGTGGCTTGTTGATGTCAGTAGCTTCTCAAAGAGGAAAGACGCGCAAACAGCTCGAATATTGCTGTTAATGTGTTGGTGTTTCATTGTTTCTCGCACGGTAGAGACACCTATTCGCCGCAGTAACAAACAACTGTTTGCGAGTACCCGCAGGCCACGTTACAGCGCAGCTTCCAGATTTGATTCGCCAAAATATGGTGCGCTGTTTGGTGTCAACAACCTAACATGTGAAGCGGTGAGAATGACAACTGACTTCCAGAGATGTTGGGAAGGGACGTCCCTCATCAAGGAACGTTCGTGTGTGAGGTATATGTTAAAAAAAAATAAAATAAAATAAAATAAAATAAAATAAAATAAAATAAAATAAAATAAAATAAAATAAAATAAAATAAAATAAATAAATAGGAAGAGACGGTAATAGAAAAGAAATAGGGAAAATAAAAGTAATATAAAGTAAAGTTAAATAAAAGATAAAAACTTAACGGCCTAAGCCGCTAAGAAACTTAAAGTTTTTTTTTTTAGTAACCGGCGCTAATCCGGATCGAACCCTTTCTACCTCATAGTTTTTCTAATATATAATAGTCCTACTCGGTAATACTATATATTATAGGTGGCGTATTCGTTGTACTATCCGTCAGCAATTATAGTTGAGAAGGATTTAGCGATTAAGTTATTTAAAGCCTTGGCTAGTGTAGTAAGTGAATACTAAAGTTACCGTTTACTTTGGAAAGGTGAATGCTTACTGTAGGTTTGGGAGTACGCTCTTTGTCTGAATTGCCTTTCGTATCCATCGCAACCCGCGGCTGTTTTTGCAAGGCTTGGAGGTTTCTGGTACTCCCATGCTCTTGTGCTTTTATGTCTGTTTAGATACTTTTTTACCCTCGTATGTTTTTGCCTTTGGCTACCTACCGACTACGTTTCATAGTACTACAAGTTGTCATAACTAATGCTCCTTACCAACAGTCCAGCGAGATACGGAAGGGTATAAGCAGTCTCCATGGAAAACTCCTTGTCTAGCTACAATCCTAAGGCCTAAATCTAAACGGAAGGGTCTTAGAGCGATATAACGCCCGTTACCGTCAAGCGAAATTGACTATCAGGCGAGATAGGAAAGATGGTAATAAGCAGTCTCTAGATACTCCTCATCTAGCTACAGACCTGAGACCTAGATAAAATTGAAAGGGTCTTAGAGCGCGCACATACTGCAAATATCTTAACTGGGCGATGAATCTCACTGGATAGTAACGGATGTTACCCCTCACCGTCAAGAGGTGTTGACCGTCCGCGAGATAGAGAATGGCCTACGCAGTCCCTACAGAGTACTTCGTATCTAGCTACATGCCTAATTTCCAGATATAAGCTAGAAGGTTTTGGAGCGTATACATACTGCACATATTTTAACAAGATTTTGTCCACCCCGTATGCTAGTTTGTGGTAAACCAGCTCATCATACTGATTGAATGGCGATACCTAGCAGTCTTTTGTAGACCTCTGGATGGTTTGTTGGGTACATGATTGTTGTTTGCCTCTTTGTATGCGGCTTGACTTTTCAACCAATGAGTATTATTGTCTCGTTAGGCGGTGAATCTCGCTTGACGGTGACCGGCGTTATCAATATTTCCCTCTTCATGCATCTGCGGAAGTTTCAGGTCCTTGTATCTGCGGATGCTCTTTGGTCAGAATTCCCGAATACCGGCATATACTGCAGTCAGTGGGCAAATCAAAAAATGGGAGAACACCTCGTGACGACCGAGCATCAGGCATGATGCCGGGCTCGGATATGAAGGGGGGTTTTCTTGCTGTATGGAAGGCGCTGATCATTGGCAGGTGATGTCTCCGCAAACTCTATGTGTTGCCCATGGGACGTGAGGTTAATGGGGGCCATTGCTCGGCGCAGCTCGTATCCACCTTTTGGTTTCCAGGGGTCGACAGCTCTAATCGTTGGTCTAATAAGATATTGCGGAGGCTTAATGGACCAAACAGCAAAGTCAGCGTGATGAATGTATGTCGATCCTCGCTACTGCCACGTCACTACGCAGTCGGCGTCTTCTTTTGTAAAGGAGCTGGAAGTCGGAGATTTCTGAGCTTCCCTAGATCCATGTCTCGGGACGGATCGCTCCTGCATGGCGATGATGGCGGGGTTTCATGCTTTCTTTTTCCGGGGATTTCTGTTCCCATTCGGAGCCACAGTTACAAGTCCTACGCAAGAGGCTCCTTGATTCAATAGAGCTGCTGCTCGAACATGCTCTACCCAGGGAGGTATGAAACGAAAAACAAATGATTGTCTGACGTGAGCTTTTGCTGCGAACCCCCACTCAAAACTAAGATCTTAGTCGAAAATGTGGATTTGGATGACAACAGCTAAGCAGGAGCCACTATAAGCATATTTGTCGATGAAAGATGGAGTAGAGGACAAGTCAGCATGGGTGATGGTGAGCGATGATAGCGGCGCTGACGGACGCTGCGTGGTCTCGTTCCAGGGATCAGCCTGGTGGTGCATCCGGCTGGCTGCATACAACCATTTCCGGGCGAGGGTCGGTTGGGCGGCACACGCTCAATGGTTGGTCGGTGACATTTGGGCAGCTGAGCGTCAGGCGGCGGCGAGGCAATCTCGTAATGTGTTCGAAAGAGATCTCGCCTCGGGCACAAGCCTCCGTCTTAGGCAGCTGGATAGGTTGGTTGTCGGTGTGGAAGAACTCAAATCAAGGTATTACAAGGAAAAGCTCCGGGTCGCTTGCGTGGAATGGAGTTATCAGCTTGACGCTAACCGGTTGCGGTAAGGTGGATGATCGGCTTCGGCGCCTTAGGATATTGCTAGTTGAATCCTTCACCTTTAAAGCTCCCGTCCACTAACCTCCATCTCTAGGCTTTCCCCAGTTTCCAGTCGATTCGGATTACCTTACTTTATCTCCCAAATCTTCTTGGCCAGTACTACCGAGACATCCGAGCTTATCTGACTACTCCTATTCCTTGATACTGACCACTCCTATCCGTTATCAGCTATCAGTCTTTCGTCATTTATCTTGGCTTTCGCTTCCCTAGGGCTGTCCTTTCAATCCCTATTTTACATCCTAGGCAGTTTTCTTTTTTACATTTCTTACATTTTTTTCGAGCTGCTCCCCTACCCTGGCTAAAAGGGGCATCCGTTGAGCATCAGCTGAACATCTCGGATTAACCGGATCGGCACAAGACATATTCCACAAAAGACACCAACAAGAAAACACCTGCTCTGAGGTCCAACTCCAGCCCCAAAACTGCCATGTCTGCGGAGACCCAGGCCAGGCGATGCCCGCAACTCCCTTTCGAGCTTTGGACACGCATCATCTCCTGTTTGACGAGAGACACGCACTACACCGCCCGCACATGGTTCAACTTCCGGCAAGTCTCGCACATGCTCAAGGCCGCAACCGAAGAGGCCTTCCTCACGACTCATCTCAAGAAGACATGTATTCATTATAATCTCGGTATGGAGCTTGACAAGGACAAGATGAAATGTTATATGTCCCTTGACCTGGCATTTATTAAGCTCTCGGACGACCGTTCACGTGCGATCTTCGGAGACGAACATCCTGAAAGTGTGCCGAACCAGAAAAGACGTGGCATCTACAAAGTGATGCAGCGGCATTGGGAAAATGGAATGGACATGTATCTGGGCACAAGCAGCGGCGAACGGAGATTTGACCTGCCGCCCCATACCATCCTCCTACGCCGTTTCGCCAACGATACCGACTTGCCTGGCTTGGAGATCGACTATGCTAAACGCGCGATTTCCTTTGAGTGGAAAGGCATGTTCAACGCCCTTTTTAGCGAAGAGCTATACGTTCAGAGGCTGCTCAAGAAGAACCTCGTAAGAACTACCGCCAAATACTACCACACGCATGGAAAATCATTGACGATCCCTACAGAGATTCGAAAAGGCCAGGGCCTCAAACTTCGGTGACCTCATCAAGTCCGGGGAAATGGAACTTGAGGATGCCTTCATGGCTATCTCAGACAGGAGCGTGGCGACCCAGGCCAAGGCTCGGAAAAGAGCCCGCCGAGAGCGAGCTCGTCGCTGGTACAAGAAACACGAGGGTTATGATCTGCCCAAAGGCTGGTTCGAAATGGACTATGATGAGCGCGAAAAGCTGAAGGATTTGACACATGCGCGAACTGCCTTGGATTGGGAAGACATTGATGATGAGGAGATGTTTGAACGCATTCAGAGTGATGATGAGATTTCCGAAGGTGGATCCGAAGACGAATTGGAAGATGACTCCGACTATGATGACAACGACCATGGTGCGTGGGGCAAGGTTTATTTTGATGAAGATACTGATAAAAGATCAGATCTCAGCAGCGACGACGGCGAGTACGAGAGGATGTTTCAAGATTTCATAAGGGGCGAAGGAGATTAAGGGCTATGTTGGCCGTTTGATTTTGGGTCATATGTGTGTACTTATATGTATTTGAATAACTTTTATTGGTGATAAACCATTGTTTGTCGCTACAGGTTGTACGGAAAACTGACTTGTCAAACAGGATAGATGGACTTCTAACTTTAGGAGAATCTGGTGATACTCGAGCGATTATATTGTGTATTGGATGCACTGGATGCACTTAGGCGCATTGGATTCACTTGGATGCATTAGAATCACTTGGAAGCACTGGATTTGCTCAGATCCGTTGGATTCGCTCAGATCCCTTGAATTCGCTCAGATCCCTCGAATTCGCCAGATCCTACTTGCTACGTTCGATGCTGTGATATAGTTGAGCTTACTGCTTTAGACTAGCGCATACTCCAGCTTCATCAAACGTAGTAGTAGGAGTATCAGTATCAGTATCAGATAGTATGCCCATCGCTCAAAGTTCAAATCTACTATACCTATAGAGTACTCCTTAGATACTTATAGCAAAGTACTACGCTACAGCTAGTAGTCGCTAGATAACTATACAAAGGTAAAAGTACACTGGATACAATGGTTTTGAACCATATATGATGGCACGAATATATCTAGCCGTCGCCTATCCGTGCCCTCCCTAATCGGTATCTCGCTAAGCGACGCAGAGGGCAGAACACCTGGACTACTACCTACGTCTGACTGGAACAACCCCCAAGACACTCATTACTCCGAAGATGTCGAACCTCATGGAAGACGAGATGATGGAGGATTTCATTCCCCTAGAGTGCGACTGGACACCAGAAGAAGAAGAGCAAGGAAAAACCAGCCACATTCCAACCAACCAAGAGACCTCAGCCCAATCCCTAAAAGCGCACTTCCAGGCCACGCACCCCGAAGTTGAGGTCTACGACTTCCAATGCGTATGCGGGCGGTACTTCAAAGCGCAAAAAGACATGCGCGCGCACCAAAAGTCGACGGGGCACGGGGCGTGCGTGTGCGGCGAGAATTTCTCTTCCTACGCAGAGCTGCACCGCCATCGCTACGAGGCGGTGCACTTTATCCGCTGCAGCTGCACGCGCATCTTTGGCTCGACGCAGCATCTGCTGTCCCACCAGCGCCTGGAGCGGCATGACGGGTTCAGGGACGCGAAGAACGGGCCGGAAAAGCTGGGCCCGCTCGAGAGCACCACCCTGGACGAGGTGCTCTGCCCCTGCGGCGGGCAGCTGAGAGACTCTACTCCTACAACAACAGCCACTGCCAGCTGCAGCGGCGGCGGCGAAGCCTCCCCAGCACCGCCTCTGCGCTGCAGCGACTGCAGCCGCGTCTTCCAAGACGCCTACGGCCCCGCGCGCGACAGCTACGCGCCCGGCACGACGGCCTTCGCCTGCCGCAACTGCGCCCGCGCCTTCAAGACCTGGGACGCCATGTGGCAGCACCAGCTCTTCATCCACCACCCCTGCATCGCCTGCCACCACATCTTCGTCAGCGAGGCGCGCTTGATGGCGCATCAGCGCGCGACCGGGCACTGCCATTGCGCCGCCTGCGACGCGCAGTTCATGACGCCGGACCGGCTGCGCCAGCACTTGCTCGAGGCGCATGGTGTCAGCCGCACGGCGCTGTTCCAGGACGTGCTGGCGGAGGAACGGCCGCTTGAGGCGGCGCCCAGGAGCGGTGGTGGTGGTGGTGGTGGTGGTAGTAGTAGCCACCAGCAGCAGGAGGAGAGGGAAGGGGACGAGGAAGGAGGCGCGCAAATCTTCAAAGGCGGCTTCAAAGCGGGCGCCAACTTCCTGCACATCTCGCTCCGCTGCCGCATCTGCGGGCAAGACTTCACAAGCCCGAAAACGCTGCACGACCACCGCACGCGCGGCTGGCACGACCCCTTCGCCAGCGTCGCGTGCCCGTTCGCCGCCTGCCCCGCCTCGGGCAAAACCTTCCCCTCCGTGTCCGCCCTCCTCCACCACCTCGAGCACGGCCACTGCGCCTCCGGCATCTGCACCCCCGTGCTCAACGCCCTCCTCCGCGGCGGCCCGCTCGAGCGCTTCGTCCTGCCCGAATACCAGCTGCGGCCGTCGCCCGAGAGCCCGGTGTCGCAGCGCGCGGCCGACGTCAATGCCGCTGTCGCTGCTGCTGCTGCTGCTGCTGTCGCTACTACGACGACGCCAGACGAGCATCAGCCCCCCGAGCTCCGCTGCCCCTTCTGCCCCAGCGCGGCGTACCCCTCGCCCGCGCAGCTCAAGGCCCATCTCTCCATGTACAACCACACGCCGCGCTTCCTCGCGTACCCGGCCTACGTGGCCGCGCCGCGCGGCAAGTCGCAGCGCAAGAGCGCCGTCGGCTTCAATGCCTGGAGCGCGCTTGCCCACTCCCTCGAGACGCTGCTGTGCGCCGGCAGTGTGGCCGGCGTGCAGGAGGCGCTTGATTGCGTTGAGGCGCGGTTGCGCGCGCTGGCTGTTGTGGGCGAGGAGGCTGATGTCATGGTGGATTGAGGGAGGTTGGCTTTGCGTCCGTTTTTACGGTGTGAAGACGGTGGGGGAAGATGCCCTTGATGTTTTTATTCTGGAGATCACCGTTGCTCCGATCTCTTCGAGTAGGCCTGTTCCTCCTCATATCTAACATCACCGGCTGTCTTTAATTCTTGCCCCTGCCTCTTCCGCGGCCTCTTCCGCCACCTCTCCCACCCCTTCCGCCTCCCCGTCCGCCTCCCTTCCCGCCGCGACCCTTTCCGCGATGAGAAATTCCGTGCTCTCTCTCAAACCTTTCCTCCCGGGCCACCTCCCCCGCCTCCATCCTCGCAGTCCTTTCCTCCTCGCTGATGTCGAACGGGTTAGGGATCTGCAGCATCTCGCAGAAGGCCGTGGTCTGGGGGTTCGTGTACTCCCTCGGCTGCCCCTTCACATGGATGCCGTCGGACTTCCTGTGCACGGGCGCCGTCTTCTCAAAGTTTGCGGGAATGTCCAGCTTGCCGGTCTTGACGACGTTTTCCTCAACCCAGGCTTCCTCGGCCTCAATGAGCGGAAGGTAGTGCGCCTCGCCCTCGTCCGGCGGCACGGATGCGTTGGGGTCCCCGACGGTGAGCATGGGAGCAAAGACGCGGGTGATGGCGAGCCATTCCCTGTCGTATTCGAGACGCAGGGGCCGTTTGTATTTGACGTCCGGCTGCTCGGAAATGGGTCGGATGCCATCAATAATCTGGAGGAATTCGCGTCTGGGGAGACACTTGTCGAGAGCAAGGAACTTCGTGGTCTTGTTGGTGATTCCGGGGGGAGGCGGTACCTTAGCGAGGTTACGGCGTGGGGCGGGTTCGGCCGGTTTGGCGAATGAGGCCGGAAGCTGCGCCCTGATATCCTCAGGAACATCCATAGATGATTCATTCTCTGCCTCAGCAGTATCCGAGTTGATTTCACCCTCTTCACTGAGGTCCAGGTCGAGCTCGTCTGCGTTGGTCACAGGTGCTGGTTCGGCCTTCGCATCTACTTCCGGAGCCTTGCCTTTATCCGCACCCAGGTCGAGATCGAGCTCATCCGCGTTGGCCACAGGTGTCGGTTCGGTCTTCGTTGCCGTCTCCGGGGCCTTGTCCTCATCTGCGTCCAGATCCAGTTTGACTTCGTCTGCGTTAGTCGGTTTGGCCTCTGCCTCTGGTTGTACAGTCGTATCTTCGTCCATGTCCATGTCCAGATCCAGATCAATTTCATCGGTGTTCTTTTGCGGACCTCCCGTGCTGTTGTCCTGGGCCGAAGGTGCTTCAATCGTGGCTGTAGCAGTAGCAGACTCATCGTTGTCCTCGTGCTCTATTATAGCAGGATACTTGGTGTGCAGGTGGGCGCTGAACCAGTACGCGGGCCGTAAGCGGTTCAACATGTACTCGGCAGCCACGCTGCCCAGTTTACCGTCCTTCGCGTCGGCTTCAAATAGGTCTTTCTTTCTGAACAAGCTCTTGTGATCTCCCTTCCATACAACGTTCCTGGGCCAGTCGTGACTCAGCCCAACATCAACCTGAGTCCGGATTTGAAGCAGCTTCCTCACGTCAAACTCCCTAACATGGTATATGCTTCTCATGTCCATGTGGTTGTATGGCAGCCGTTCGTGGTGTGGTCTGTTATAGTCATGTCCCTTCCAGATGCCCGACAGAGCGGCGATCCTTAGTGGGCCCAATCGAAGCACATTGGCTGCGCCCATGTAGTACATTTTCGGTGCGACCCAGCCTCCATAGAAGAGTTCGAAGAGGTGATTGCTGGCTTCATGGTTCCCGCCGATGAAGATGGTTAGGTAAGGCGCACGACGTTCGCCAGAATAGTACTCATAAAAGTCGCCGATTGCGCGGTATTTCGGAGGCACAGCCATGCAGTTCAAGTCCTGGGCGTTGCGGACTGCCTAGACGTGTGAATTGTTAGTGGCCCTTCGTCGAAGGGCGCGACGATCTATCATACCTGAAAGTCACCACCAATGATGAGGAGGTCGACGCCATCCCACCTCTTCTTTTGACACGCTGCGTCGACTGACGCGTAAATCGAATGAAGAGTTCCGTGGCCCTGCGGGAGTTCGTCAGTACGGTTGTACCGGGACGTGCAAATGACTGAGGCGACTTACACAGCCCTCGATGGCTATGCGCACACCGGATTTCTCAACGAGACGCGGGTCCATTTTGATGGACCTGGGTCGCTTCACTGTCTTGGATGATTTCTTGCCCTTGGCCTTGGCTTTGGTTGATTTGAAGGCCTTGAGCTGGGCGCAATGGATACTAAGTATAGAGCTTCGCAAGGACGCCGGTCTGTGGGCTAGAGCGCATAGTATGCTGGACATAAGCTGGCACAGTGTACCCAGCTAGAGCGCTGCACGTGCTCTCGTGTCAACGTGGGTGAACGTGTGTCGGTGTTGCGGACACGGTGGGGAGGTCGCGCGCGAGTCGTCAAGAAATCTTTTGGCGAGCACCTGCCGTTTCATCACCTGCAACCCATCACCCCAAATCCTTTGCCTCCGGCCACCCTTTCTTACCGTCACATACCTACTTAGAGAGGTCCAGCATCATCCTAGGCCCAAGACTACTCTGGCTTCACGTTGCAAACAGTCATGGACATCAAGAAACGCATCAACTGCACTTTTCGCCGCTTGTTGCCAAGGTTAACGTCTTTCACCCATGAGTGAAGTTTACCGTTCAGCGAAGCTGGCCATTCAAGTCTGAATCATTCAGCCAAGGAGCTCCACGCGACACGCTTTCAGTTGAACTTTGACTGGTCGACTTCGCTGAACGGTGAACTTCGTTTATGGGTGAAAGACGTACACGAATCACACCCTTCGCATGTTGTCGGCCACTGTCTTGCAGCTGTCCAGAAGCTTTTCCTGAGTTGTAAAACGTCCGTCACCGCGAACCGAGATCCATCGTCTAGCAGGACGGGGGGACGATATAAGCAGTTCCTAGAAAGTGCTCCTTGTCTAGCTCTAAGCCCGAACTCACCCAAACGACCGAAGACATTGCGATATAACGCGACGTCCGTCACCGCGAAACGAGATCCATCGTCTGGCGAGACAGGGGACGGCACAAGCAGTCCCTATAGAGTACTCCTTGTCTAGCTCTAAGCCCGAACTTACTCTAATGATCGAAGACATCGCGACATAACGCGACGTCCGATACCACAAACCGAGACTAACCGTTTAGCAAGACGGGGGACGACGCAATCAGCCCCTACAGAGTACTCCTTGCCCAGTTTCCAGCCCGAGTCCTAGATATAGGTGAAAAGCTCTTAGAGCACGCACAGACTTTACACACCTTAACTGGGTCTCTTCTTCTACTACGTACACGTATCACCATCTTGCTTCACGGCAAATCTCGCTTTATAGTGATGGAAGCTAAGGAAGCGAGCATACGACTTGAAATTGCAGGGGAGGGGGGATGCGATTCAATACCCGCAATGGGATTCTCCCTTCTATCCTACTAATGACCAATGGGCTTCGAGTCCATGACGAAGTCCAGATGAGTAGACGCCTTAAGGAGCACCTGTATCGGCTTGCCTGTGGTCGTCTTGGGATCTTCCCCGATAAAGTTCAGAGGGAAACCAATGTCGAACGGCTTAACACTCTCCAGATACTGGACTTGCTCGGAAGTCAACTTTATCTTCAGCGCCTGAATGTTGTCCTGCAATTGTTCCACCTTTCGGCCGCCAACAATCGGGAACACATACGGCGCCTTGGCCATAACGTACGCCAGCGCGACGGCCGTCACCGACTCAACGCCATGCTCTTCAGCAACCTTGCCAAGAGCCTCGCTGATCCTGACCTCGTCTTCGGTCTGCTCTGAGCCTCCCATGGAGCGCAAGCCCTCTCCTCGCTTCTTGCGCTCCTCGATCTGCCTCTTCGACTGGAACTTGCCGGAGCCGAGCGCGCCCCAGGGTGCCAGCGCCATACCGAAATGGCGGGCCATGGGGAGGATATCGCGCTCGAAGTCGCGCAGCAAGACATTCCACCGGCCCTGGTAGATGCTGAAGGGCGTCTTGCCGTGGGCCCGTGCGTACGTGTTCGCCGCGGAGACGATCCAGGCAGGCGTGTCACTAACACCGAGGTACAGCACCTTGCCTTGCTGAACTAGGATATGGAGGCTGTCCATGACTTCTTCGATTGAGGTCGTGTAATCCCACCAGTGCATATAAAGAATGTCGATCCAATCGGTCTGCAGTTTCGCCAAAGAGTCCCGAATGCTCATGTGGAGCGAGCGCTTGTGGTTTCCGCCATGGTTCGGCGCCTTGCCGTGTCCAATAGCATGGCCCCTGTACTCAGTAGTAAACTTGGTCGCGAGCACGAGCTGGTCGCGGTTCCCATGCTCCTTCATCCATTCGCCGAGCCAGGTCTCGGATTGCTCATTCTGGTAGTTGTTGGCCGTATCGATGAAGTTACCACCCGCCTCAAAGTAGGCGTCGAGCAGCTTGAAGGATTGTGTCTTGTCCATGCTACCCATCATTGAGTTCCACGCATCACCAATGGACATGGCACCAAGCTGGAGGGGGGACACACGGATGCCGGCCGAGGGCGAGAGGATCCGAAGTTGGCCCAACTCCGTGGCAGGCTCAGGTGGAAGTTCAAATATTGTTGACATTTTGGCGATTTGAGTAAGACGATGAATGCGAGATGGTTCTGATTGATTTGGATGTTGGAATGTGAAAGGATTGATGAAGAGCTATGCAGTGAGGATAGCATCATTGAGAGAAAAGCCGCAGTATATATACGCGGTACGCATACGTGCATGAAGCGCGGAATACGGAGTTAAGCGGATGCTCTTGTTTACTCCATTGTTGGCCCCGCATCGTAAAACCGTAAACGCCGACGAAGAACAGGCGGCATCATAATCCATCTCTACGACATTCCGCGGTCGATTTGTCAGGTATGCGCGATGTTTGTCTGATAATATCCCATTACGGGTTGTGAATTCGCGACCCCCCTCCCCTGCTAGCGCCGTTAGAGCCTATGCTTACTTGTGATATTTGTATGGAGTAGAAGAAGAGAACCAGTTATGATACATAGAATCAATATGTGCTCTTAAACTATTTCATCCATATTCGGGACTCAGGTTAGGAGCTAGGCAAGGTGTACTCTGTAGGGACTGCTTGTATCGTCTCCTGTCTTGCTAAGCTGTGGATCTCGGTTCCTGGTGAAAGACGTTATATAACCAGGAAAGGCGTCTTGGCAGCCTGTAAGACAGTGGCCGGCGACATGCGAAGGGGTGCATGGAAGGAAAGCGAAGAGAAATAGTCAATGGATGCTTGGGCTGGGCTGAAGTCCAGCCTGAAGCCGATTCGCCAGGGCCGATGACGTGGTAGCCGATCGCAAACCATCTTGCAACATCTACCACGAGCATATCGCATCGACATTTTCAACCGAGCGAGGTTCCTTCAAGGCCGAATGCGAAGCGGATGTTAAGTTTTCGTAGTCAGTTCAGTACAACGGCCTGGAAAGGATACACGTGCTCTAGCTATGAACACCAAGGTTGAGATGCAATGTATGCCTCTGGAGCTTCTCATCCAAATCGCGGAATCCCTCGGCGGCGCCAATCTCCGCCGGGATGCCCGTCTATTAACGTTGTTCAAGGCCTGGTACGCCGCCGCCCGTCCGGTCTACTACTCTGGCCGAGACCAGACCATGCTCAGACTCCCTGAGGCTGCAGTCATGCGTTTCGCTACACATGACCGGCGCACACAAGACCTTGTTCTCCTGAATACGAAGAGTGTGCGTATCAGGCTCCGCGGACACCATTGGGATACGAACATAGGCTACACCTGGCAATTCCTTGGAGACGCCGGCTCTGGGCCAAATCAACCCCCGACATGGTGGTCACGCGAGCTGGGGACCAAGGCACTCAGTAACTGGCGCCAGGACCTCAATAGTAACCTACATGTCATCGGATTGCTACTCTCGGACATCGAACATCTTGATAGAGTTGAACTTGCAGCGTCAAGCGAGCTTGATCCTGATATCGGACCGCGCTGGGACTATCTTGATAATTCTTCTATCGTTAGCATCGTGTGGGGCTTGATTGGACGGCACCTTACCAGCTTCACTCTGGATACTTGCGGATCCGAGCTCGTAACATCCGAAGGACAACGCCCCATCCACGTGTGTCCTCTAGTCGCTCAGTGCCTCCCCACTATCGAGAACGTTCGGCTGCGCATGCGCCATATCTGCCCTGAAGTATTCCCAATAGACGTCGAGGACCCCGACTCCCATCGTCTCCGCAGCCTGGAGATAAAGATGCATATTCCTGCTTTCCCAGACGCTACAGTCGCACCACGGCAAGAGCTCCATTACCGTGCAGCTCCTTGTCCTATGAACCCTACGCTCAGTGGGGGCGATGATGGTACCGAAAGGCTCCTTGTAGAGATGGTCAACGCAGGAAGGAAATTCGCTTTGTCGTTTGATGATGATACGGCGAGGACGATTATCATATCCGGTAGAGTTCTTGGGGACAGCCTCAGACTTTTCGCAGAGGAGTGCCTAACTGGCAAACTTTTGTATCCGTGGTATTTGCAAGCGCCTGATGACGATGGAAACTCGACCTGGTGGGTATTGCAAGAGGACTGGTCATCAGGAAGAAATGGTCGTCATTCTTCGTGAAGGGATATCTTGGACCGAGAAGATGAAGGTCTCAGTGGCTAACAGTAACGGATTTTGTCCAAAACAGCAGAGATATAGCAAGGGGGAGATGAGACAGGTAGCTATATAGCGAAAATCCAAGAAAATTAATGATCTCTTTTCAAGGCTCCGGATGATTTACCCACTGCGAGAAAACATACATGCATACTCCCAGTCCTCAACCGTATTAAATCAAGTTTACTATATCCACTGAGTACTTCTCAGGTTGCTCTAATAAGCTATAAGGCTATAGACAGGAACTTCCTTAAGTAATTATAATAGACTATTACGCTGCAGTCAATAGACACTGTATAACTACAGATAAGTAAAAAGATACAAGGTATAATAGTATTTAAGAAGATATAAAGGTAATAATATATAGAAGTACTAGATTATTCTTTAGGGGCACGAGAACAAAATATTTGAGGGTTGTAAAGGCACTTAAAAAGGTAAATGAATATAAACTATCTAAGGGTAGAGAATATATCAGATAGTTTTACTGGTATGTTATCACGTGGGGTGGGCAAAATATCCGGTGCCCATGTTGAACAGCTCCTGCGAGATCTGACGGATGAGATGTGGCTCGTTCGTCCCCACCTTCACCAGCAACGTTAATATGCAGATGAAGATTGTATAGTTCTGGGCTGGAAGTAGGCTGCGTAGGGGCTACCCCCTCGTCGCATATTTTCCTTTGCTCTCGAGTGAGTGTTTGCGCTTCCTCATCGCTGATCAGCGGACGGATCCGTCATCTCATTATCTGGATCCCTGCGGCCTACTTAGCATGCATTGCTGACCTCACGTAAGGCCTGGTACTGGGCGTTTAGTAGGGGACGTCGATGCAGGCCCCTTGAAGATAACAAATTGATGATTTCTGCAGCCTAAATATCCGTAAGTATCAGCGGAATCCATTTTGAGGTCTTACTGCCGGTATATTACAGGAGGCATGGAAGAAGAGTTGATTCTAGTCAGAAGCATAGTCGGACGCTATGCTTCCGATTAGATGGTTGCTGGTTCCATAGAGAAACAAATGCGGTAAAGATGATCTGTGATTCAGAGATCGTTGTTAATAAATATATATTACTCCTATGACTGTCGCTTGAGATATCAGTCGTACCTCTGGGCATGTCAGTCAAGCGGCTTTTGGTTTGGTGTGTTGTGTGAAGCTCAATTGTGATAAATTCCTCTGTCGGAAGAAAACGTGGAGTTGGGTGACAGGGTGATCGCTCGGGAAAGAGGGCCATCCCCCGCTGCCGATCCGCCGCCAAACCTATTGTGGGGGGGTATGACAAACACCTCATGCGTCTTCTTGTTCCCCTCATCATGACTTCGTCACCTCCACGAACAACCTACTAACCTTACATATCGGCGCAAATACATCAGCCAAACCGTAACCATTTGGATCGCAAAAATGCCAGCATCCCCCTCGCCTTACTCGATCGATGTCCCCGATGAAGTGCTTGCTCGCTTGCGCCAGAAGTTGTCGGTAGCTAACTTCCCGGATGAATTCGAAACCCATGATCAATGGCAATTTGGAGCGCCACTCGCTCATGTTAAGAGACTTGCCAAGTACTGGCAGGATGGATTCGATTGGAGAAGGGCTGAGGCAAAGCTCAACAAGCTGCCCAACTACAGGACGCAAATACCCGTTGAAGGATTTCGGCCTGTCGATGTGCACTTTGTGCATCAAATGAGCGAATCGAAGAATGCTATTCCTCTGCTCTTCGTTCACGGCTGTATGATATCTGTTTCTCCACTGGCTTCAGCAGTGAGCTATATACTGACATGTTAAAGGGCCTGGCTCTTTCTACGAGGCTACCAAACTCTTGCCTCTTTTGAGATCTTCATCTCCAGCTTTCCATGTGGTCGTACCATCGTTGCCCAACTTCGGTTTCTCTGGGTCCGCCAAAGAGCCGGGCTTTGGATTTGGTCAGCATGCCGAAGTATGCCATAAGCTCATGAAGCAGCTTGGTTACGATGAGTATGTGACTCAGGGCGGAGACTTGGGCTTTTTTATCACCCGTGCCATGGCATTGCTTTATCCAGAATCGTGCAAAGCAAACCATACGAATATGCCTATGGCTGAAGGCCCACCAACATTCAGCAAAAACCCGCTGCAGGCGGTACAACACAGCGTCCTCCCATACAGTGACGCTGAGAAGCGAGGCTTCGAACGAAGCAAATGGTTTGAGAAAGAGGGCAGCGGCTATCGCATACTGCAGGGCACAAAGCCGCAGACCATTGGATACGCACTTACCGACTCTCCCGTAGCGCTGCTCGCATGGATCTACGAGAAGCTTCATGACTGGACCGACTCTTATCTGTGGACCGACGATGAAATCCTTACGTGGGTTAGCATCTATTGGTTCTCCACCGCCGGTCCTGGTGCAAGCGTCAGAATCTACTATGAAGCTGCGCACGACAATAAGCTCAGTCGGGAGTTATTTAGCCAGTGGATTCCTCAAGTGCCACTGGGGGTGGCACATTTCCCGAAGGAATTGCGGGTGCAGCCGAAGACCTGGGCACGCACTCTTGGTGAGCCGAGCTTATGACGTTGAAAACCGGAGGAGAGAGATGGACTGATATTAAACAGGACCGGTCGTCTACGAAAGCGAACACCAAGACGGTGGTCATTTTGCTGCATGGGAAAGGCCGAACACGATTGCGTACGATCTGATAAAGATGATGGCCAAGGACGGCCCTTGCTACAAAGTCGTGCATGGCCGGAGTGGTTATGATAGCTCCGGAGCTCGTGCAAAGCTGTGAAAGGGGCATCCGATGTTGGTTGTAGTTGACGTTGGCCAATGGACGGCGTTGAGTACCTCGTTTGGAGATGCAGGTTGCGCTAGTGGGGCGCTCCTGCCATCTCTTTGACTTGCACATCACGTCCAATCTACTATACTTCCAACGAAAGTCTCGTTTGGAGCTTTTGAAAACTTAACTTCACTTCACCTCATATCGTTGGTGTTTGCTTCTGCGTCGCCTGCTATATCTCCGCTTCTCCCACTCCGCTTCCACCCAATTCCTCTCCACCACCCCACCACCCCTTCCCCCACTAACTCTAGCAACGATTACAGCCCCTCACTCATCAAGCCCAGTCTAAAGTTGTCATCATGAAGCGCGTCCGCCGCCTCAACCCGGGTTCTCAGCCTGTCGACCGTGCCGCATCTCTCATCGTCCCGATTCCCACCATGGACGACACCACCACCGATAGTCCCATCAGAGGCATTTATAAGCTTCCGATTGAGGTATGCCTCCTTAAGCAACCCCAGCTCACATATGACCCCCTGCTTACTAAAGTGCCCAACAGATAACCCAGGAAATCGCTGGTTACCTCTCTGACCAGGATGTCTGCGCCTTGGGAGCTTCCTGTCGTCATTTCAAGCTTATAATCGACGACAATTCCTTCTGGTTCAAGCGCTTTCACGCCACCTTCGATCCTAGCTCCATCTACATTGTCAAGAGTGGCGTCACCAATGCGGAAGATGTTAAGGATAAGCTCAAACTCCTTTACCAGGACCGCCAGAAGCGTCTTCGGGGCACGGCGTTCATGACTGGCGAATTCCGTTCCAGGGAGAAGAGAGTCATTCGCCTTCTAGCTGAACTGATCAGGGGTAAGTAGTCTGCAGTCAAGCGAAACTTCGGTAGTCAAGTGCCCAGTTGCTAATTGTTTATAACAACAACAATAGAGTCGTACAATGGCAAGCCTCTTTTCGACAGCAACGGCCTCCTCACTTGCAACAACATCGAGGTTTTGAAGGAGTATGCTAAGAATACCGAGCTACTCGAAATCTTCAGCCCTTCCAAATACTCTCAGAAGTACAACTCTGGACTCGCTGCCATCCAGCTCATGTGCACATCTATGTGCTTTGATGCGGATCTGGGCCTTCACAACTGGAATTTCAATCTCTCCCAGAAGTATTGCTACATGACTGCCATAGAGGCACCCGTGTTCACCAATGCAGACAAGACCATGGTGAACGTGGAGTGGCTTCTACACGTCGTAAACTTCTTCAAGTACCATGCGACGAACGAAGACGAGAGAACTCTCTTTGAGCCTTTCCAATCACTCGACACTCTGGAGAAGCCTGCAATGTGGACTAGATCCGTCAAGGATAATGGTGGAAAGCTTGGAAAGAACTGGAAGGGCACATACGGTAAGTGTCTTTGTTGCTTGTGTATCTGGTATGGGGCTTCGCTAACATTCATTAGCCTATCTTGACCGTGACCAGATGAGGCTCATGCGCAGAGCTATTGAAGACGACGACGACTCCATGGTCATCATAGACCACAACATCGACCACGGCGAAAAGGCGATCCAGACCCTCGAACTCGACTATCCCGGCGATCACCCCCGATTCAAATGGCCTACTAAGTTTGAGGATAGTCTTGGATCTCGTTCGGTTGAGTATCCTCCCACCCCCGTCCAGCACAACATCAACAATACGAACCCTCCTCCCAAAAATACGACTGCCATCTTCTTCGAGGGTGAAGGTTACGACAACGAGGAATACCTTGCCGCCGGCTGGCTCAACCCTCTCCCCGAACAAGAGGGAATCCCCGGTTGGATGAGAGTCACGATGATGAAGTACTTCGACGATCAGCAAGGTGGCTGGCACACCAACGCTCTGTGGGCTTACGAGGGTGTCGTCCTTCCAGGCGGACATATCATGTTGGGCCGTTGGTGGAACCCTGAGGAACCGGCTCCGGGGGTTTACGTTGGCCCTTTCATCTTCTGGGATGTCGACGCCAGCGTCGGCGACGATGATGACTCGGACATGACGGACTCTGAACATTAACCATTGGCACCTTTCGCGCTCACTCGAGGCGCATCACCACCTTTCGACTTCTCACTCGACCACGGTTCCAGCACCCATTTTTGCGTTATTTTGCGTTACACTTTTGCATTTGACTCTCCTGCATGCTGCATGCTTGATCTCACTCCCCTCGAGGCGGTCTGTTTGGTAGATACCCACACAAACTCTCTTAGCCAGCGACTTGCTGTTAGCGAAGGATGTTGCTTAGCCGTCGACAATCACTGCTAAGTTTTTGGGTTATTCTCTCCTTCGATGTCAGCCAGATCGAGCATTTTTCCGAGCAAAACGGACTCTCGACTTTCTATACGAAACGAAAACTTGAAAAGCATGATGGGTTGAAAGGCGGAGGGAAAGATTAAAAATCGAAAAAGCAACAGCATGTTAGATCCATCTGCTCCCTTGAGTTGAACGGATACTGGCTGTATGGGTGGAAAATTGAAAGGGATATATGACGGCAGGCTAGTTCCTTCATGCTCTTTGAGTCTATGGGTGCTGGTTGCAGGTAGCGAACGAATGAATCCCAAGTACAAACGAGCAGGCCATGCCAGCAAACAAGTGCAAGGACGTTTCGACGTCCATCCTTTGAAATTCCCTCGTCCTACGTGCTTAACTAGGTATCTCATGTCACAACCTTTTCATCTCTCGATAAGCAACTTCTTCAAGGAAGCGCCCTCAAGCCGGCTCTCGTATCGTATCGGCGCTGCTCACATCGCTGCAAGCATAGGCTAGGATGCTCTTCTTTTACAATGGCGTCTAGATCGAAAAGAACCCCGCTCATTCCTCAATAGTCTTAATGCACTCCCATCCGCCAGTGAGCTTCTCCTTCCACAGGCTGACCTTGTTGTCACCAGTGCTGACGGCCAGAACGTTGCCGCTCAAGCTCCAGCTCGCACGCCAGGCAACGGCATCGAAGTTAAGGGTAGTAGATTGCCAATCACCTATTGCATGAAATGTCAGTCGTTATGTATGACAGTTGCGCGTCATCAGAAAAGCCTACCGAGAGAAGGGTTGGTGCTGGTCCAGATGCGGACAGTCTTGTCCTGGGAAGCAGACGCGATATACGCCTTGGAAAGAACAGTGGGCGACCAAGCGACATCACGGACCCAGTCGGTGTGGCCAGACAGTGTGCTCACGCAAGCATACGTGCTGGACTCAGCGCTCCACTCCCAGACCTTGACGGAGCAATCGCTACCACCGGTGACAAACCTCCTCAGCGGGCCAGGCGCCTGCTGGGCGCTGGCGATAGCACCGGGAGCAATGCTAGGGGCCCAGCTGACGGCATTGACGCCCAAGCCGTGCGCGGGAAGGATCTGGTGGCCCCAGGCGCCGTCGCGGAACTCGAGGACAGAGACGTTGCCGTCCGAGGAGGCGCACGCGAGGATGCAGCCTGCGTCGTGCGGTGCCCAGGAAACAAGGTTCACGGACGCAGAGTGCAGCTCAGACACGTGCACCCGCTGCCACTGGCCGGCCTGCTCGCGCCAGATGAAGACCTTGCCGTCGTAGCTGGCCGACGCGAGGATGTTGCCGTACTTGGGGTGCGCCTGGTGGATGGATCATCAGCTGGCTGCCTGCGCGTACGGTTCGCGTGGGGTATCGGTATTGACTGACCCATGCGACACACCACACTGCTCCCTCATGTCTATTCCAAACCATTTTGTCAGCCTTGGTGGTTCCTGGCTCCTGGCGCGTGGCCTTTCGTCGATTGGGGCGTCAACGTACCCCTTCAGGGTCTCGGTGAGCCTGTGGGACTCGCCCTCAACCTCGAATATCTTGATCGTCTTGTCGGACGAGCATGTGGCCAGCCTTCTGCCGTAGTAGTCCAGAACTGCATCGTGCTGCATGGCGCGGGGCGGTGGTGTTAGCGGAGGCCTGATGGTCGTTTGGGGCAGGGAGCGCGTACAATCATGTCATCGTGACCGGAGTTTGCTATTACTTGCGCCTGCGAAGCTGTCAGTAGAGCCCGTCAATTGTCGCGGAGCTGACTCACCATGTTTGCTGGGGGGAGTTGTATTGTTGATCTGCCGTGGCCGTGGGGAAGCGTTAACTGGCTTCTAGATGCTCCGGGACGAGATGCAAACACGTCAAACGGTCTTGGCGTGCGTCAAGCGGAAACGGAGGCGCGGCGGATGCGAACGAGCGAACCTCGGCCAAGCGGGACCGCCGTCGGAGCATTCACATGGATGGCTGCTCGCACGCCTTCTCCTCTTCTTTCCTTGTCTATTCTTTGAGGTACCCAAACTCTTTTCGCCTCTGCTATCACCATGGCTGACGCTCTCTGTGGGCCCTCCAACGCCCTTCAAAACTTCCAAAAGCACTCCTCCGTCGATCGGACTTTACAGCAAGACCGACTAGTGTCGCGACAGTCGCCGGCTCAGGTATTTCGCCCATAACAGTCTTGTTTCCCCAACGCTAACAAGGCGTGCAGGGCTTCAGAGGACCAGCGCAGAATGCCGGAGCGCTTGACCCAGAATTCGAGGCCTTTCAGGCAGGCCAGCCGCGACCGGACGTAATTCCAGGCTTTCCACCGGGTTTTGTACCGCGCAACGCCCCACCACCTCCGCAAGCAGGATTCGCGGGCCCCTCTGCGCTTCCCGACTGGGCTTCTGATTTCCAGCGTCTTCAAGTCTCCTCTCCCCCTCCCGCTCAGCAGCATTTCCAACCTCAAGCGGCAGCGCACAATGTCTCTGCAGCATGGCACCAGGACTTCCTCCAGCACCAGTCTTCCTCGCCGGGGCCTCAAGCCCAGCAAGGACCGGCGCCCGGAATGTACAATCCATCCATGTCTTACGGCGGATATGGAGCATTTCAACAACGGCAACCATTCATGATGCAGCAGGACATGAGCGCGAAAGGCAAGGAAGCGGAGCCAGTGTTCGATGATGCAGCTTTCGCACAAGCATTCGATGCCGCACATGCGGATATTATCGCAGAGGAGGAGGCCATGCACAAGATGGAGACTGATGCAACAGAGGTGCGGGAAGCAGAGACAGTCAGTCGCAATCAGGAGGAGCAGTCATCGCTGAACCAAAGACCGGAAAGCCTCCTAAGGGATCTGCAGCCTCCGACTCTGGACAGGCCAATGGAACCAATCCTGGATCACCAAATGCCACTTGAAGAGCAAGAGGCTAAACAAGAAGAGCGACAACAACCCTCTCACGACGACGAAGAACTTGCGAGGACTGCTGGGCAGCTGCTTGACAGCGTATCACATGAAACGAACAAGAAGTTTCAAGAGAGCAGCTTTCTCGCCCTGATGCGGCGGCTTCGTGATTACGAGGTCCGCGTTGATGGTGACAAAATGGTTGAGGTTAGTGAAGCTCCCTCGGCAGCGGTTCCGTCTTCAACAACAGCAACCTCAACCAATCCAGAAGCCGACTGGGAAGGAGCTCCTATAGACTATTCTTAAGTCGCTATCACTGCAAGCTGTTGTTCGAGATATTCGCGCGACCAATGCTGATGGGTGCGAAATTTGAGTAGACCGCACCACAAACGGCAATTCCGGAAAGCCAACAAGATCTGGACCTTGGCCGTGACCATCCGCGGACAATGACAGGCGCCTTGCAGAACGGCAGCGACAACGAACACGTTGGTGAGTCGGCATGATGTTTTCCGGCAATGGCGGGGTTTCCCTTCCTAATACCCGATCAATACGAAGGCCCTGGACACCGTCTGGCATAGACCCGTGACGGATGGAGGCCTGGGCCTACGATTGATGGAAGGGATAATGACCGGTAGGAATTTCGCCGGACGACTAGGCCATTTGACCGCGCCATACTACACGAGAGATCGACTCAGAGGCTGATGGAACCGCTATTCCAAGCGCGAGATGCAACGGAAAGATACCGCAGCCCGCTGCCGCTGGTCGATAGAGGGAGATCATACGTAAATGGATGCTTCTTTCGGAGAGATGGGCAATTGATGTGATGTGAATTGCAAGGTTCTACGGAATTGGCAAGGGTACACGGTTCAGTGCGTTATTGGAGTTTTGGTAGATATCATGGGAAGAGCCGCGAGCCTAAATGTATGAAACTGACAAAGTGAAAGGCACTGGATAACGTCCGTGACCGCGAACCGAGATCCACCGTCTAGCGAGACAGGAGACGATATAAGCAGTCCCTATAGAGTACTTCTTGTCTAGCTCACAGCCCGGGTCCTGCGTATAAGTGCATAGGTCTTAGAGCACATACAGACTCTGCACATCGTAACTGGGTCTCTTCTTCTACTCCGTACAAGTATCATCATCTCGCTATAGGGTGAATCTCGCTTTACGGTGACAGACGTTAATTGGCCCCCGTGGTAACATAATGAACGACTGACGCAAACACAGCCTCATTGTTGCCTATAGGTGACTCATTTGCCGTGTTAAGGATTTGATTGGCTTGGTTTTGTATAAAAATACCCCATGTCCTACTTTCAACAATAAAGAATCGCAATAAAACTTTTTATTCCTGCCTAACTGAGCGCTTCCCCAAAAAGCACAAAGGTTTCAGACATACGATCGGCTTTCTGCATCTCTCCACAAACAAAACGACCAACGATCATACACTTCAACATTCTTCTTACAGCGCCATTATGGGCTCCATGCGCCTTACTATTGCGCTCAATAGTAACCGCAACCTCAAGTCGGTCCTGCTCCTTAACGCTGCCACATCTTTTGATCCAGCAGACCCTGCTTCTGTGCAGAGTCTCGTTCTCAAGTCAGCGCAATCAAAGCTCCGACTGAAGCTCAAGAAAGGCGCTGTCGGACGCATCTTCGCTGCGCGCAACGGCACCGAGCTTCTTACCACTGACGATTGGAAGCGCGAGGCCTTCAACGATGCTGTTCTCTTACTCAGTGTGGGCGAGGACTTCGTCGGATTGAAAAAGGCCACTTCTGGCAATGGAACAAGTTCTGGTGATGGCAGCCTTGGAGCAGGAAATCCCAACTGTGGCATCACCATTCTCGCCGACAGCGTCTACGTCGACCAGCTGTCTATCACACAGCTCGAGACGACGGCCCGCACGCTCCCGGGCATCATACACGCCGTTGGCCAACCTGATCTGCACCCCGGCACCAAGTTTCCCATTGGAGCCGTCTTCGTCAGCCAAGAGTACATCCATCCGCCGCTGATCGGTGGTGACATCGGCTGCGGCATGTCCTGGTACAAAACGACGCTATCACGGAGCCAAGTCGACGGAGATAAAGCGACAAAAGTCGTGGAAAAGCTGAGAGGTTTAGAGGGTCCGTGGAGGAGCCAGAGCGAGCGTGTTCTGTGGCTCACGGAGGACGGTACGTGCTCTTCAGTTGGCAAGGAGTGGGATGCAAGCTTGGGCACCATTGGTGCAGGCAACCACTTTGCGGAGATACAGGTCGTCGAAGAGGTTCAGGAAGAGGTGGATTTCAAGCTGGATGACGTGGTTCTCCTCGTGCACTCGGGTTCAAGAGGCTATGGTGGCGACATCCTAAAGAGGTATACGAGCGAGGGTCATACCAGTCTGCGCGTGGGCGAAGAGGCGACGAACAAGTATTTGGAAGAGCACGACAAGGCATGCACATGGGCTCAGGCGAACCGCGACCTCATCGCTTTGCGCTTCTTGGCTTGTCTGGAACCTGGAGAGAGCGCCTGGGAACTTGGCCGCAACGATTCGGAGTCACAAAACAACGCCTCAGCAGACATCAAGGCCGCGAGAGCTAGAGTCCAACAGCGGAAAGTCGTCGATATCTGGCACAACAACGTCCAGCGCGTGGTCTGGCCACCCCAGCCGCCCTCCTTATCAACAACTTTACCACAAACGACGACCGCGGAAGTCACCAGCGCCATCAACGAGCTTAGCATCGCCAATGCCGACCCCTCGACACCAACACCCACACACGCATACATCCACCGCAAAGGCGCCGCGCCCACAACCTCGCCCACCACGGCTCTTCCGCTCGCTATCCTCCCCCTCCCCGGTAGCCGCGCAACCCCCACCGCCATCCTTAGCCCCGCATTCTCTGACAAAACCGCCTGGGGCGCCAGCAACGGCCTCTCGCTTGCGCACGGCGCCGGGCGCGCCATGAGTCGGGCCAAGGCCCTCAGTAGCCTTAGCAGCAAGTACAAGAACGACGCGCATGGGATGCTGCAGCCGGGAAAGGTAGCTGGGATGGCTGCTGGCGCCGCCGCCGCTGCTGCTGATAGTAGTGGTAGTGGTGGCAAGGCGAGGAAAGGGAAGGGAGGCAGTGCTACTGCTGGTGGCACGTGGGTTGTTTGTGAGGATAAGCAGCTGGTGTGGGAGGAGGCGCCTGAGGCGTATAAAGATGTTGTGGCTGTGGCAGAGGATTTGGTCCGCGCGGGCGTGGCGGAGGTAAGGGGCTGGTGCGTGCCGAGGATTAGTTATAAGGTGCGGGACGAGTGAAGTCTCTTTCAAGGTGTCTGGAGAGATGGAGTAGAGGAAGGTAAGTAGATCCGATTTGGCCGTAGATGCCATGTAGCTAAGGTAGTTACACTTTTCAACGTGAGCGACTAACCTCCGACTAGGCATATGCGTTCCTATGGAGACATCCAGCAGTCGGTAATGTAGACATGAGTCTTCATTTTTCATACCTTCGCGTGTCGCCGGCCACTGTCTTGCAGGTTGCTAAGACGCCTTTCCTGGGTGTATAACATCCGTCACCGTTGAACCGAGATCCACAGTTTAGCGAGATAGGGAACGATACAAGTAGTCCCTACAGGGTACTCCTTGCCTAGCTCCCAGCCCAAGTCCTAGGTATAGGTGAAAAGGTTTTAGAGCATACGCAGGCTCCACGTATCCTAACTAGGTCTCTTCTTCTACTCTATACAAGTATTACTAATTCGTAAGGTGGTAAATCTCGCTTCACGATGACGGACGTTAAAAAAACGAGTAGGCTCTGACAGCGATAGCAGGGGAGGGGGGCCGCGAATTCACAACTCGTAATGGGATGACAAGCTTAAAAGTAGAAAAAACTGATCAGTGTACAGGATTGTCGCTTATGCAGCAAACCCAGCGCTTTGTCATAACAACCTTCCACCAATGGTTGATTTATTTGCATGTCACCTCTGCACGTGAAGATGCGCTGGTATATGTATGCTTCCTTATTGCTCCCGACCCCGGCCTTTCTATCGTCATGCAGACGCTTCCCCAAAGCCGAAATCTCACATTCGGGCATCCTTATCTTTGATTGGTAACAACCGGGTGGCTTGCATTATGTATACAGGGGTCTGCCTTAACCAATAATAAATACGGAAAACATCAAGGGTGTGCTCCTCCATCCAGGAGGTGAAGATCGGGACTACGCCCCTTACGTATATTCTGTCAGGCTATCGGAATCCCGCACTCCAAATTGGAATAGTCTCGCCTCAAGAGGTATGCATCCTGTACGACTCGTGATCTTTTGGTGGGATGATGCCACCGTATTCTGCGAACGAAGCAGGAAAAACAACGGTTTATGCACGATTGCCCTAATCTTAACCAACTAGCGCAGGTTTTCAGCAGACCAGGTTGATTCAGCTGGGCCAAAAATCATACTATCCGATCTTCTATTATGAACAAGGATCCTCGTGATCCATAGCCAGTTAATGTGGCTTCAGGCCCTCAAGGCTGAGAATCTGCCTCGTATCCGATCGAAGCCCGAGTCTCATTCATTCTAAAGGCCTCGTCCCTCACTCTAGCTTACAATTTTTCGCTTCCTGGACTAACAAAACCAAGTCTCGGTTTGACATAATGTCATCTATAGTGTTCTGGGCTGGAGTTATCGGGGCTTGGCTTGTAGGCAGCTCCTACTCCCAAACACTGGATCCGATTGAGGATATGTGCGCGCGCTGGGACCATCAATGTTAGTTTTCTTCCTTGATCCTTGGGAACAATGACGGCTAACATGAAGCGGCATTGCTCAGCTGTAGTAAAGAACAATGTACTGTATATCGATGGTGGTGTCGAGACATTCGACTACAATGGTGGTAGGATACTAGGTTACAGTAAGATACACTCTTTGCTACAACCCCGCACTGTCTTTTGAAATCGTCTATTTATGATGAACGGTCTAAGTCTGATTTACTCAGATCAGTGGCTTATCCGGGTCGACATGAGCGACTCTTGGGACTGGAAGACGAACATTTCCGACCGAAGAATAGAGAAGACTCAGAACAGCGGCACCGGCACCTACCCTCCCAGCCTTGCAAGAGGTGCTCTCTTCCAAGGTCCGCAAAACGACACGAAGATCTACACTTACGGAGGAACGGCTGTCATGGCAAACCAGAGCTTTCCTGGCTGGGTTCAGCCGGAGGTCGAAACATACACGCTGTGGTCTTACGACACGTCGGGGCAAAACTGGCAGCAGTATGATGTTACATCGGGAAGCCCTCGGCGGCCAAACTATGGCGCTCATGCTGAAGCTCCTGCTCTCGGTCTTGCCTTCTTTCTCAATGGTCAGCTTGACCAAGGTTCTAGCATCGTCACTAAAGACTGGTGGAAAAACACAACAGAGTACCTTGACGGATTAATTATAGTTGATACAGTTCAGCAAACTACAAGGAACGCGTCGACAAAGAGCCTAGGATCACCACGCGTTGGAGGAGGACTGCAGTATATCGAGAATATCAGTTCCAACGGTATTCTGGTTGCACTTGGGGGTATGAGAAGTGCAGGAGCACGCACGGAAAACAGCACGAATGGAGTTCTGGTTTGTCAGCCGTTGAACTCATGGGTGCATGCTAATTGTTCCAGATCGACTTCACCACCGTCGGCATCACTGACGACTTTGTTGGCAACGGAGATGTCACTTGGTACAATCAGACTACTACAGGGGACATACCACCTGCCCGTGTCGATTTTTGCATCACTGCCGTCTCTGCGTCGGATAACTCTAGCTATAACATGTAAGAAAACATTGCCATACCTGCGAAATACCTCACTAAGCGCGACAGATATCTATACGGCGGATATGATCCAATCAATTCGACCATGTATGATGACATATACGTGCTCTCGTTGCCGTCCTTCACGTGGACAAAGCTATTCGGACCTGGAGAAAGCGCCCGCTACGGACATACCTGCCACTTGGTCGGCAAGCGGCAGATGCTCACAGTCGGCGGATCTCTGGATGCAAAAGCATACGCCATCGAGACAACAGCTGCACCACTGAATCTCAGTTCCCTGCAATGCGATTGGGAAGAGAAAGGCGTTGCTATATACGACATGAGCACGCTCGAATGGGGATCAGTATTCAATGCGTACAAAGTGGCTTATCAGGTGCCGCAGAAACTCTTTGCTGTGATCGGGGGGACGTGAGTATCTCTCACAAGCAACCTCAGGCCTGGAATTTGCTGATACGTGTCCAGCGGCGACGGAAAAGCCACCATGACAGCGCCAGCCAACGGTTTCGCCCAAGCAGCCATCTCGACAATGTTCAACCCACCACCAACCACGTCAGCCGCATCGTCCACAGCCTCCAACTCTGCATCCAACGAGACCAACACCGGCGCCATCGCCGGGGGCGTGGTGGGCGGTGTAGCGGGCTTGGCCTTGATTGTTGGAGCTGTCTTTTGGGCACTGCGCTCAAAGAAGCGCCAGAAGCGCCATGACCCGAACGCTCCAGAAATGGATCACGAAGCAACTCGCCAGGAAATGGAGTCTGCCTTGCCACCACGTGAACTCCTTGTGGATGAGAGGCCGTCGGAGGTGGGTGCGCATAAAGAACCTGTAGAGATGGATGCTTATAGTAAGCCTACGGAGATGGATGCGGCTCATGAGCATCCAGTGGAGTTGCCTGGTGACCAGCGTTAAGGGCGTAGAATCTTATGCGGGGTACATAAATCTTATTCAATATTAAACACGTATATATTTTAGCCTACAGAATGACCTGAGTTAGTTCTCGGCGCCAGCACAGTGCAAAAAGCAAGCCAAGGTTCACTTTTACCTCCTACGATAATGATCATCTTTGTTCTACGGAATCACTGATAACAACTGCCATCTTCAAACCCGCAAAAATGCTGAAAATGTAGGTAACGGTTACCGACACAAATCAAGGTTCATTTCTGCATTCTGTGGTTTCGATGATGACGGTCATCATTAATCCCTCAAAAATAGTGATGCCGTGCTTCACCAAAACCACAAAAAGCAGAACTGAACCTTGGCTTTACATTAGCTTTGTTACCGTGAAATTGGGATGAATGGTTTACCCGTGTATGCCTACGTATATGCGGATACGATGTGCTCATGGAAGTAGATGGAAAGCATCAATGCCCTTGGGTCTTGTTTGCGGAGCCTAGAGGCCTGGAGTACGTCAAGCAAGCAAGCAAGTACGGCTCAGCCACAACCTCTCTATACCTATAGTGGTAGCGCTCCGCCACAGTATGGCACGCCACATCTGTCAGTTCATGGATTGCTCTACCACAGCCGCCGCGGTCGCAACCTCACACAACCCGCACCGTGCCATCAGATATTCACACGCGCCCCCTCTCCCGCAAATTGAGCAAACTGTCATGGCATTGCATGCCGAAGCTACTTACTTACTTATTGCTAAGGTACTTACTTCTCCACTGTCGCCGTCGCCTCGCCGTAGTGTCTCGGCGTCGTCATCCTGACCAACCAACTAGTCCTGTCATCGTTGCTGCTGTTCTTGTGCCTCGTCGCAGCCAAAGGAAAGACACACCGCTCGCAACGCCGTGAACATGCTCTCGCCCCAAAAGAGAGATAAAAGATAAAGGAAGAAAAAGGATCAGATCCGTTCCTAGCCAGCCGTTCCCGCCTTCCGTCTTCCGTCTGTGATTATTTCGTGGTTGTTGCGTCGCTCTGCGAGGTCGGTTGTGTCTGGTCGTGAGTGGATGGTGCCGCGTGACCGTTCATGTCGTCCGTTGCTTTTTTTCGATCCTATCTAAGCGGCGGAGGGAGGCGCCATGGTGTCCTGGGCTTGTGCGGCCGGCGCGTTCTGCGGCGTGCTCTGCTGCGTCGTGTCGCTCTGCTTGGCGGGCAGCAGGCCCTTCTCGAACCAGAGGTCGACCAGCGGCTTCATGGGCTCCATGTCCTTGTCGCCGAGGAGGTCGAACTGCTTGCCGACGTTGATGAAGTGGATGAAGCATGTGTTAAGCTCCTTGTAAGCGTTCAGGTTCCAGAAGGGATCAAGCCAGTGGCCGTGGTACAAGTGAGCATAACACCTCATCATCTGGCGATAGATGCTCTTGATATCTTCCTTGAAGTTCTCCGGGAATCCGGAAGATTTACCAACCCAGTCGTGGCCGGCGAGTTGGCTCAGCGGTGCGTTCAGCGAGGTTGGCCCAGCAGCAATAGGTGAGTTCGCACCAGGCGTGTTCAGGCCCCCGGAAGCGTAAGTTGGTGACGAGATGCCAGAAGGTTGGTTGGGGATGGTCGTGTCAGTCGGGAAAAGATTCTGATCATTAATCTTGCCTACAATCCACTTCTGGACAAGTTGGATGTAAGAGAAAGCCGGAATCTTGATTGGCTTCTTGTTGTTGTCCAACCAAGTGTAAGTGTGCCTGCGTTCGCATTAATGGCTTGATCTTTCACGGAAGCATCAAAGCAATACTCACCCGGCCGCGGACATAGTAGGGCACGTGTCCGGGTTGCAAATGGGACGGCCAGTGCGCTCATCAAGAATCTTGATGATCTGGATCATGCCATCCAAGAGACGGTATTGCTCGACGACTGGTGAAGGGATGTCAACCGGCAATGCACGTGAAGTGAGGTGAAGTGAGATGACACGAACCTTGGTGGGCAAGCCACTCGCCTTCCTCGACCATCTTGGGCCTGGCGGCGAGCGTCATGAAGTTGCCCTTGACGATGAGGTTGGTGTACTCCTCACGGAAGAAGTAGGGCGGCTTGCGGGTGCCGGGAGTAGCAGGAGCCTGGCTCTCAGTGGCAGAGGGGGCCTCTGAGACGGAAGCAGACGGACCCGGCGAGTGAGGCATTGGGGGAACCTGGCCGTAGGGAGATGGCTGATAGGACATGGTGGGGGAGGAGTTCTCCTTTTGCTGCTGGGGCTGCTGCTGGTTGTTGCTGTTGTTCTTGTTGGAACGGCCGCCAAAGCCTTGGCGACTGGACAAAGAGAAGAGAGTCAGCGATGGAGCGCTTGCCTCTTAGGGAATCAGGGTCCAGGTGTGCGGGGAAACAAGGAAGCGCATCTGTTGAAGACACGCTGACCGGCAAAAGCCCGGCCGCCAAGCAGCAGAGGGGGAGGCTCTGCATATATAGTGACTTGAGAAGAGAGTGAAAGGCGGCCCATCACGTGGGATGCGGTGTGCGGCCGGGTGGAGCACAAGGAATAAAAAGACGACGAATAAAGGCCACGTGCTACAGTGATCGCTCTGAAGCAGCGATCTTGAGAGCAGACAGACTTACACGCTGGAGAAGAACGAGGCCATGGTGGCGGGCGTCCAATGGGGGTTCCGCGGGGGGCGCTGATGGATGGACCGGGCTGGGAGATGCTCGATGTTTAGACGAGAGCGATGTGAAGGAGCGCGGCGAGGTTGTTAAGTGTCTCTCTCCCTACCGTTCTGGCTTCCCTCTTGTGAAACGCTCCAGGGGCGACCGATGGCGGGCGGGCTATCCTCGGCCAATCAGTTCTTCCGGCGGCCTGCTGCGAGTCTGAGGCATTCATTCAAGCTCTAACTAGAGCGAGCTTGCCTTTCTTCAACCTCTGTCGTTTCGCGCTGCCCTCGCTTCTGAGCGCGCGTCCCGACATCTGCGCTTTGCCAGCTCCGCCTACCCAAAGACACCTCACCATCTGCCGTCGATCCCTCCCAGAGCGCGTCACCTCTTACACCGTCTCCATGGCCTCCGACCCTGCCATCGCGTCGGACCCCGACATGTCTGACACCCCAGGCGACAATGCCGACGTCACCGCTACCCTCCAGGACACCAAGTCGCCCGCGCCAGAGCAGGACGACGATGAGGACGACGTCGTCACCGGCAGGCGCACAGCCGCGCAGGCCGCCGCCGTAAATGACGAGGACTTGAACGACGACGAACCGCCGCTTGAGGATGAAGATGATCTCTTTGGCGATGGCGGCGCCGACGAAGAAGAAGAGGTCGAACAGACTGAGTGAGTCGACGGAATGGGCACCGTTCTGCAAGCATGCTGACGCGCTCTTTAGAGCACACCGCACGCTGGACGATGAAGAGCTCGACTCAGGTGATGACGACGGACGTCGCGACCGCATGGGAAGCATTGCCGCACCAGACGCGGAGCAACAAGAGGAAGTCGAACAGATTTCGCAAGACCTGCCCTTGGCCAGGCATCCTATTCCGGAGCCTAGCGACAATGAAGTAAGAATCCATAGCTCCCACTGGGGCCTCAATGCCGCTGACGACGCGTGTAGCTCTATGTCATGAAAGTTCCCCGATTCCTCGGCCTCGAACCAAAGGCCTTCGCATTGGAAAATTGGCAACCGCCGACGACCGACCATCATAGCAGGACCGGGCCATCGCAGCAATTCTCCGCTTTCAAGACCGCGACCACGACGCTTAGATGGCGCCACTCGCCCTCTGATCACTCAAAGCTACAGTCAAACGCGCGTATTCTGCGCTGGTCTGATGGTTCTCTCACGCTACAACTCGCCTCCGACCCGACCACGCAGTATGAGATCGACGGCAAGCCTCTGGCGCCTCCTCAATATAACCCTGCAAAGCCTACTCCGACCAGCGTGCGCGACAAGAGAGTTGGACGTGCGCCCGCCTACGACCCAGGCAAGGATTCCTTTACCTACCTCTGCTCGCCACACCCAGCCCAGCAGTCCATGCGCATCACAAACAAAGTCACCGCCGGCCTTTCCGTCTTACCCTCTTCGGGAACGACCGACGACGCGTTGGAGCGGCTGCAGGAGTCGCTCGCTGCAGCCGCCAAAGCCCGTGGTGGCACAGGCGCCACAATCATCAACATGTCCGAAGACCCCGAGAAGAAAAAACGCCAGGCCGAGGCGGCAGAGAGGGAGAAGGACCGCGCAGCGAAGGCGGCGGAGCGTGCAGCCAGCCGGCGTCGGGAGAAAGAGGACCGCGCGTTAGGCCGCAGTGGACTGCGCACTTCTGGCTACGGTGGTGGTTTGACGATTGGCGGGCTCGAAGACGAGGATCGCCCGGCGCGTGGAGCCCGTACACAGAAACCTCTTCGCCGTTCGAGGCACGATTGGAGCGACGACGAAGACTATGGACGTCGGCGTGGCAACAGAGAAGACGAATACGACGAAGAGGACGACTTCATCGCTGGCAGTGACGAGGAGCCGGAGATGGCTGAGGATGAAGATGAAGACATTGATGAGGGCATTGAGGAGGAGAGACCGAGGAGGAGAAGCAGCCCGAAGAGAAGGGCAAGCGAGGCGGCCGATGAAGATGAAGACGAGGAAGTCGTCACTTCTTCTAGGACCAAGCGGAGGAGGGTCGTCGAGGAGGACGACGACGATGAGTAAGGCCGCTTGGTGGTGATATTTGAGGCGCGTTTGAAGGTCGCTCAAACCAAGGCGACTCTCGGGCTTCAGTGTAAACCAAAATCATAATGAATCGAATGGGGGAGCGACATGGTCATTGCATGATAGCACAGTGTGTGGATGGCGGCCACGTGAACGTCTCATCTACAACCAGGAATCGGGGATTGCCATTGCATTATGCACGATAAGCACTTGTTGTGCAGTAAGGCTACCTACTCTACCCACCCAACTAACCGTGGGTAGGGCACGGGAGCACCGTGGCAGCGGTGAGCATGCGGCGGAACGCGAACAGATTTTCAGTTGAGGACACTAGGGACATACGGGTTGGTTTACCGAGAGGGAAGATGTCGTGCTTTCACGGGCGGAGCACCTCAGGCTAAGATGCGGCGCAAGCTTGGCTGGGCGGGACGAGGAATGCTTGCAATCAGCCACCCGCGGGAACCTCAGCTTGGCGATGAACGTGATCTCATTGATGAGCGGCACTCGGCAGCCACACGCACAAGGGTGACGGTAGACGGTGGCGACGGGCGGGTGACGGTTTTTTCCCCTCTCATCGGACGCTCACGCGCGGAGGGCTTGGAGGGGCGCGCGGGCGCGGGAGACGGGGCGGGAGTGGGGGCCAGGCGAGGCGGGCAAGAAGTGGGCTCAAAGCAAGACCTTTGATGCTTTGAGGGAAGGCTCGTTGCGCCAAACGTTTGCGGCCTCGTCAGCATCCTCTCCCGGGGTGGCAATAACGGTTAGTACCCATCGAAGCACCACCACACCATGCCAGCCACAGGTTGGGCCTCCTCAGCCTCGAGTCCCGTGCCTCCGGTCGACCAGCATCATCTTTCCATCCACTAACCAGGCATGATCGTGCGGGCCCATGTCTTCCCTGTCTCCTCTGACGTCTGCTATTCGTTGGTCTTTTGCCCATTCCCTGATGGAAATCCCGCCTCTTACGCCGCGCAACTCTCTGTTACCACCGCAGCCCGTTTTTCTCGGCTTACCCGAACAATAAAAGGCCCCCGCCGCTGTGACTTAAACGCCTTCTCTCGCCTCTCTCTTACTCTCACACTTCCCGCTCTCTCTCTCCCCAGCCCGTACACGAGCGGTATCCTCGTCGCGCGCTTCCCGGTTCCACACTCTCTCTAACTAGCTGGTGGTTAATGTCCCCTACGGCTTCCAGTCGTAAGCCCTTTTACTACACCCCCCTGGTCCAAAGTATCCGCTCTGTAAAATGGCGTTAGGCTTCGGCAGCAAAAATAAAAAGGTCGACGATGGCGTCGACTCAACCACTGCTCTTCCGCCGCCTACTGGCGCACACGCCTTGTCCAACAGCAGCAGCAGGCCAGGGGAGAAGTCCCCCATACTGGACGATGACAGTCCTTTCGACCTGGAGCACGGAGAACGTCGCCGCTCCAGCCGCATTGGGGGGCCGGTGACCAAGCCCATCGTCCCCGGCGACACGTCCGACTCGGACAGCAACATCAGTGTGGGCAAGCAGATTGAGCTCGAGGCTTCGAATGCGATCAAGTATCGTACGTGCAGCTGGCCTAAGACGGCGGCACTGCTCTTCTCGGAGTATATCTGCTTGGCTATCATGTCCTTCCCATACTCGTATTCCGTCCTTGGACTGGTTCCAGGGTTGATTCTGACTGTCGTTGTCGCGGCCTTGGTGCTGTACACTTCGTTGATTTTATGGTGAGCTAGAGCTACACTAGTCTGATATATATGTCGACAAATTTACTGACCTATGACAGGGAATTTTGCTTGAAACATCCCGAAGTCAAAGATGTTTGTGATATCGGCCAGATGCTCTTTTTCAACTCAAGAGTGGCATGGTGGTTAACTGGCTTCATGTTTATCCTGAACAACACTTTCATCCAGGGCCTCCATTGCCTTACTGGCGCCAACTACCTGAACACAATGTCTAACCACGGCATTTGCACCATTGGTTTTTCGGCGATCGTTGCCGTTATTTCCTGGATTTGCTCGCTTCCGCGCACATTTTCCACCCTCGCTAAGCTTGCCACGGCCTCGGCATTCTTTACCTTCATTTCCGTGTTGCTTGCGACCATATTCGCCGGTATCGAGGACCATCCGCAAGGCTATCCCTCCAAAGGAGAACCTATCGTCCTGGCCATCCCTGCCAAGGGCACCACTTTTGTCGCCGGAATGAACGCTTTCATGAACATCAGCTACACCTTCATCGGACAGATCACGATCCCGTCCTTCATCGCCGAGATGAAGAACCCTCGGGATTTCCCGAAAGCCCTCTGGGCCGTGACGATCGCCGAAGTCATCGTTTTCAGTCTGGTCGGCGCGATCGTGTACGCGTATACGGGCACCAACTACAACACGGCGCCCGCGTTTGGTTCGCTGGGCAACGAGCTGTACAAGAAGATCAGCTTCAGCTTCATGATTCCGACCATCATCTTCCTAGGCGTGTTGTATGCCAGCGTGACGGCGCGCTTCGTCTACTTCCGCCTGTTCTCGGGCACGCGGCACATGGGCAATCACACGGTAGTGGGATGGGCGTCGTGGGCGGCCATTCTGGGCTGCACGTGGGTACTGGCTTTCATCATCGCGGAGGTGATTCCGTTCTTCTCAGACCTGCTGAGCTTGATGAGCTCGTTGTTCGACTCGTTCTTCGGCTTCATCTTCTGGGGCGTCGCGTACTTCCGCCTGCGCAGAATCGAGTATGGCCCCGACTTCTGGCGTAGTAGGGGCTGGAAGGGCTACTGTGGATTCTTCTTTAACGTGATCTTAATCTGTATCGGCCTGCTGTTCCTCAGTGGAGGCACGTATGCCTCGGTGCAGAGCATCATCCAAGGGTACGAGACGGATACGTTTGGGGGTGCGTTTACGTGTGCTTCGAATGGCATATAAAAAAAAAAAAAGTTGGAATGGCGTAATTTGTTTTACTGCTTTTATTTTTTTTTTATTTTTTATTTTTTTTAATGTACGACCTAAGTATGATCGGGCTGCAGTTGTTTGTAGCAGACTGAGAATAGGATAACAGTGGAACTTGGTGTTTTGTGGAGTCGCCATGACGAAAGCGACGCGGGGGGGTCAGAGCACTGACGTCGCCCACCTCCGCGCCCCACTCGCCGGGCTCCCGCCCGTCCACTCGCCGCTCTGGCATGTGATTCTCTCGCCAACCTGCCCTGCCGTGTCTGCCAACACAACACGTTCACTCTTCTGCCTCTTCCTCGACTTTCTTCCTCACCCATTGCCTTGCACCACCACGATTGACCTCGCCCATCATGTCGCAGTACATTGACCTCAGCCAGCCCTCGCTCTGGCGTACGTTTTCGCCTTTCATGCCCATACGCGCCAACCGAATGTGACCCCAGACTGACTGACCATGCGCTGTGACAGTCTCTGCCGCATCCATCGTCTTCAACCCTACCTTCTGGAAGTACGTGTCTCACTCTGTGTTTGCTGCCGTGCGCTGTGCAATGGCTAACCTTTTTGTGCCGCAGCATCGCCGCGAGGCAAGGTACGTGACTCCAATGGCTCCGCGCGCAGCGTTGTGCTTGCCGAGCAGGCTGGGGACGAGAGCTCCACAGCGGCAGCAGCTGAAGACGTACGAAAACGGCTCGCTGACGGGTCGCTCGTGCTGCAGAGTACCACAACAAAGTCATCACGAAGCTGTTTGGCGGCAACTCGCTGCGCGGCTGCTACGCGCTGGCCGTGACGATTTTCTCGCTGGGCATCCTGCGGGACTTCATGTACGGTGGCACGCACCCCATCCACCTCAATACAGGGACTAACGGGGCGCCCAGCTACAAAACGGCCATTGACGCGCAACCCACGCTGCCAGCGCTCGACACGCCCACCGTGCGCGCCATCGCCTACGGCCTCATCCTCAGCGGCAACGTGCTGGTGCTGACGTCCATGTACGCCCTCGGCGTCACGGGCACGTACCTCGGCGACTACTTCGGCATCCTGATGGACGCGAAGGTCGAGTCGTTCCCGTTCAACGTGACGGACGCGCCCATGTACTGGGGCAGCACGATGAGCTTCCTCGGCTCGGCGCTGCTGTTCGCGAAGCCCGCGGGCATTGCGCTTACGGGGTTGGTGTACGTCGCGTACAGCATTGCGCTGCGGTATGAGGACCCGTTTACGGGGGAGATTTACGCCAAGCGAGACCGCGAGCGGGCGGCGGGCAAGAAGAGCTCGTAAGCTGGGTTATTGTTGGCGGTGGTGTCGGTGCTTTCTGCCTCCAAGGCTGCCCTTGGAAGCGCTAGCTAGGACTTCCACTGTGGACGCGTTGGATGGTCGGAGACCTTGCACACCCACACATACGTACTACGCATGCGCACTTCAACAAGCAAGCGCACATACACTCATGCACGGAGATGAGGGAGCACAAATTGCATTAAAATGGGAGTGAGGTGTTAGGTTGTCGTCGAGCAGCACAGCACAGCACAGCACGCATACGAGAGATACCAGGGTATTCAACTGCCTGCCGCGGCCGGAGCTAGGCCCGAGGGAGGGGAAGAGAGAGTAGAGCAGAGCCGAGGGAGCTAGTATATCTTTACATGAAATAAAGACATCAATCATGCATGTATGAGCATTGATATGAATACCGGGTGCATACGTCCGTGTATAAAGCTCAGACGTAGGTGCTGTTTCATGATTCCATGATGTTAGTAATAAGGGTAGGTAAGAGCTGCGTATCTAGAAAGAGGGATTGTTCAATATGGTACTCGGTATATTCTGCAGAACGGTTCCCGACACAAAGCAGTTCATCCAGCAACTACGCGCAACCCAAAAGCCTTGCAAGATACGCTACGTGCCTCAACCAACCCAGATCAGTGGCTTTATTATGTGCAGTCCACTCACACTCGGACGGCAGCGCATATACAATGGGACATGCGTATATAATTAGAACACCTTATACCCACGTCCGTCACTACAAACCTCGATGCACCGTACGTATAGCAAGACAGAGCGCGACACAAGCAGTCCCTACAGAGCACTGCTTGGCTAGCTCCCAGCCCGAGTCCCGGGTATAGGAGAAAGGTCTTGGCGCACACGTAGACGCTGCATGTGTTAACTGGGTCTCTGCTTCTACTCGGTATAAGTGTCGCTATCTCGCAAGACGGCGAATCTCGCGGACGTTACGCCGTGTGATTATCTTGATGTTGATTCAACAACACTGGTTTTTTTGCGGGAGGTTGTAAGGTTTCTAGTTTTATACTCCTACCGCTATCCCTCCTCGTATTAATTGTAGTTCTTCTACCTGTCTTGCTGTGCAAGATCTTGTGAACAAGGTAAGATACCTAGCTACTCCTACCTAACTTTTATTCTTTCCTCTTGCTACTTCAACACTTCACCACACAGCAACTACCTAAGCAAAGCGGATATACTGGATTGAAACCAGCAACAGAGGCAGAAGTTAAGCTTAGCATGAGGCAGGACAAAATAAGACAGACGACAGTATATCGAAAAGCAGACGTCAGACATCGCGTTTACTTTTAGAGTTTATGTCTGTTCATGGATATGGTCTTGCTGATGACACCGGCTGCTCTTGATGGGTTTGAGGGGAGGGGGTTAAGGGCCGTGAGATTGCTCGCTTGAGTGCATGGGTGTAGGCGGTGTTGTTGTTGTTGTCTAAACGGAAGAAGAAATGGCATGTTGGCTGCATTCCACAACGCGAGATCGGCCAAATCGACAAGGCCCTCGCTCCCTCTCAGGCAGTCCAGTGTCATCGAACAGCGCGTCACTCTGCCTCGTTATCCATGTCCCTACCTATCTACGTAACAACCCGCTCCAGCGCCACGCCCACCGCCCTCGCCACCTCTACTCCTCGCTCCCAGAGCTCGTCGTGCCCGCCCTGCAGCTCTAGCATTATGAGCTGCTTTTCTGGTTTTTCCTCCTCATCTGCCCGCCTTCCCACCCCATCCCCCCCCCCCCCCCCCCCCCCCCCCCCCCCCCCCCCCCCCCCCCCCTCCCCCCCCCCTGCTCCCGCTCCACCAACTCATCCCCCTCACTATGCGCCAGCACCACGACCCTTAGCGGCGATCCCGTTCCCGCCTCTCCCCCCGCCGTCCCCCCAGCCTTCCCCGTCTTCCTCACCATCTCCACCGGACTCGCCTCCCGCCACGCCCCCTCCTCAGCGCCAAACGCCGCTTCCACAAACTCACGATACGCAGGCACGCCCTCATGCCTGTGCACCAAGCCCAGGAGGTCATAAATCCCCGCCACGCCCACCAGCGCGACAGGGCGCCCCACCTCATCTCCCTCCTCTTCTTCCTCGTCATCAAAAACTACCTGCGCCCCCAGCGTCGCGCCGCAGCTATGCCCGACCAGCACGAACCGCCTGTGCACACCGACGCCGTATTTTCCCCGCAACCACCGCAACGCCGCACGCACGTCGCTCACATGGGCCGGGTGCGACGCGTTTCGCGCGAAATCGCCAGGCGCGCTGGGGTGCGTCCCGTGCGTGCTGTAGGCACTGAGTCTGTAGTTCACGGACGCGGTGCCGGCGATAAGGGCGCTGTGGACGGGGTGCTGGAGGAGGTGCGTGAGCGTGGGGGTGAAGCTGGCGGAGGTGATGAGGGGGTCGCGCCAGGCGCCGCCGTGGATGTAGCTGGTGGGGGTTAGTTGCGTGTGTTTGTTTGTTTGTGGGTGATGCTGCGCTTACATGACCCAGACTGCGGAGGGCGCGCTCTGCTCTACTGGCCGTGGGAGGCAGATGTCTAGCGTGTTGAGCCGCGACGCGGCGTCGTATGCGACGCTGGCGATGTGGAGCGGGTACATGGTGGTGGTATCGGCGGCGGCGGGAGTGGCGGCCATGGCGAGCGGCTGGCGCGGTGCAGACGGTAGGTCGGTAGGTCGTTAGTGAGTCGTACAGCAAGCACGGCAGTGGAGGGAGAGTCGGGAAGACGGTGGCGCAAGCGCGGGGAAAGGTGCTGATCGCGGGGTCGTGCAGCATGTTGGAGAAAGGCGGCGTGCGCGTCATCAGCAAGTTCCCTGACACGCGGGGCCTCGAGAGTTCCTGGGCCATGATTGATCGGGCAGGCTGCCGCCTGCGCATTGCAGCGATGATCTGCCCTCTCTAGCCTCTTGCTTATTGGATGCGAGGCGCGGGAGCGACGGGAAGCGGGCGCGAAGGGTCTTGAGCTTCTTCAGACTTCAACTCCTGCTAGGTACTTGCTCCCCAACACCAATGCGCCAATGGGATGGGACTCTTGCTGAAATAAAACGACCGCTTCTACGCATGCGTGCTTGAAGCAGCTTCCCGCAAATCTCTCTGTGCGCTGCCTCTTCTTAGCCGTTGCGCTTCTGGAGACAGTGTTGCGATGCGATCTGCGCGCTCAAGCCTCCGCTGCGCTTTCCGTATCAACGTCTGAGTGATAGTCCAAGCCATCGCGCAGAACAGCATCCTACAGACTGACCAGCGCAGACGCAGACACGAACATGGAATTTAGGTTGTGGGCTGGTCCAATGACGGAACAAGCGCCATCGCGCGCGTGGTGCCCGGACATAACAACAGCTACGCCGCCCAGCTCTTCTCGAAGCACACAGCGCGGAAGCCTGGACATCCGTTTACGGCGCTGGGGGCGCACGGCACCAATTTGCGATAGCCTCAATCGGCTGATGCGTAGGGCTGGCGTGTGTCAGGAACCGAGCAAGCGCGAGCACCGTTATATTAATAGAGCCGTTACGGGCGTAAGCGTCTACACGGCGAAGGGAACATGGAAATACTCCAGACCAGCGGGCGAAAATAAAAATAAAAAGACGACACAAACACAGGTCCAGCCTGCTTGTCCTCAGCTAGCTGCCACCTATTTACGGATATCCTCTGGGTTGCTGCTGTTGGGTGGCGTGCGGCCATTGACCGGCTCTTGATCCTACGGGGCCGAGAGATGAGGGGGCTGCTAGAGGCGGTGTGACGGGCTGACACAAGGCTTTCTGGATGGAAATCCAGGCCCCGGAGAAAGGTACGGTGTATACAACGGTGGCGCGCCGATGTGGGGGCTCCGCGCCGCCCTCAATGCCGCAGTGGCCTGGTCCAACATGGCTGCCAAGGAAGGTCTATCGAGTGCGGAAATATCCTTCGGCGCCCCAAGCCAGACTTCCTAACTAGGAAAGCGTACCTACCTAGCTCTCCCGGGTTCGTGTTTTGAGATAGCTGTCGCTCTTGCGGCAGATAAGACGCCGAAGACTATGCCTGTAACATCAGATCATGCCGGTGGAAGCCCGCAGACCTTCTTTTTCTCCAGATCATCACGGCATATCTATCGTAAAGTATGCACGGAGCGGATCTAAGCGATATTGCCGAATAAAAATGGAGCTGTGCACCTAGTGCGGCCGTAGGATTCCTGACTAGATGTGGATGGCAGTATCATGGGATGCTAACGAACCGTGAACATTCAAAGGAAGCGAGGCAGGTGATATACTCGAGACTGCAAAATCATCTCGACGTTAAAGCTTACCGCAGAACTGGCCAGACTGTCTATGTAGTAGAAACTGGAGACAACAGCACCTCTACCAGTCTACAGTCACTGGTCATGTTTGAGCTAGGCGGCAACTTCCGACCGTAAAAGGGTGTGTCGGTATCATGATAGGGGTTGAGTAGTCGTTTGCATGCCTTTATCGTCGTCGAGAGAGAAATGTTGTAACCAGTCAGCGATAGACTGGGTCGGGTTGTATGATGAGAGCTTGTTGCTCTTTGCTGATTTTCGATCTTTTTCGTAAGAAAAGCCCTTGAGGGCACTGGCTGAAAGGTTGACTCTGTCAAACCAACTGCGAGTGGAAAACAACACCTCCAATAAAGAAAAGAAAAAGAAGTAGAGATTCTAGACGTTGAGAAATCGTGAAGAAGTGAAAAGTGACGCAACCTCGAGATGCCATCGCTAATCGTACGTATTGTTCTTGAAAAGGAAAGGATTGAGCAATACCTCTCGACAAGGTCTACGAGGATGTTCGGGATTCTCAGAAAATCCGAAAGATTTGCGATGGCTTCCCATGTAACTTTGACACCAGAGGGGGCTACCTGGACTCCTGAAATAGTCATTAATTGATGTATTATGATGTGAGCTGCTCCCGTGCGCATGTTCCGATCCTCGCCACTCAAGTTTCCCTTGGTGACGAAAAGGATTCAGGATTTTCGGGCCTTGCTCGTGACAAGCTCATCATTGTCCAGCGACGAGGAAATCCCTAGCGTACAAGGCGACTATTGAGAGCTGATCTGTGAGTAGTGTATCATTGGATCCGTTTAGCCGGGCCTCACTCGGCCATGGGAAAAGAGTATTGTACCTGTGTCCCAGACCACCACCCAGGGCAAAACATAGTTGCGACGGCGCGCTCGCACCTAGTCTAAACATGCTTCAGGAGTCGTCGACAGGGTCATGATGGTCATTGACGGGGCAAGTGATAGACATGAGCATTTCGGTACTCCCATGAGGACGGTCGGCGGTGCCCTAGGATGGTCGGTTGTCGAACGCTCCAATTGGGTCTCGGCTCGCAAGTACCGAAAACTGGAGATCGCTCTTTTCTCGAAAACTCTAGGGTCTTAGGCCGGGGAAAGAGGGCAACTAGGCGGCCCTAACGGTCTTTCTGGGGCGCCGCGAGGAAGCCAGTGTGCGCCGTTGCAGGAACCAGTCGGATGGGGCGCAGCGGTAAATGACGGGCGACGATCAGAATCTCAAACATCAACCGTCACCACACTTTGTGCTGGCCGGTGATGGGGTGATGTCATGATTGAGGACCGAACTCTATTGCATCGAGGCAGTGCAAGCATTTCGCAAAAGCTTAATGGTGGGAGAAATTGGATTGCCGCGTGGTTGGGTAGACAGGTGGTGGTGTTGGAGGGCGCCGGTGCTGCAGGTCATCCCTAGGCAGGGTCCTTGCTCCCATAGTAGTTTGAGCCGAGGATCAGCCCATTCATCAATGAAAGGTCTCTCGACAAAATGACAGTACTCGCTGAGTTTGATCAATGATCTCCGAGACCTGACACAGTTACCTTTAACGGCATAAGGCGAAAGAGCGGTATCTCTATCTCTCTTTTCCACAGGTTACGGCCGACGGCGGCGGCTCCGGAAAGGCAGTCGACGAATGAATACGATGCGGGTGTGATGAGATGGGGGTAGCGCGGGGGTAGCGCGCTTGCAGAGATGGGGGATGGCGGACAGGCAGGCAGAGGAGGCACGGGGAGGGCAACGCGGACAAGCGATAGCATTGGAGGCGTGGAAATAGCATTGATAGCAGCGGGCGATCTTATGCGCAAGTGGTCGACGTCGACTGAGGCACACGTCTAGGGACGTGACTCCGGGACCATCTCGGGGGCAGATTTGCGGTTCCTGGCATGGGCCCTGTTTCATCGCGAAGGCCCCTGAGAAGCGAGGCGGTCGATATGTTTGGCATAGACGCCCTTTCGTCATCCCTCTCTTCGCGAAGGCTCAGAGGCATGTCGGGGCCGGAGGAAGCTGACACGGGTGTTGGGAATGGGACAGGGTCGCGAGAAACGTCGAGATGAGAAGCGTGATCGGAGGGCCGGCCAAGACACCAAACGGGGGCGCGTGCTGCAGATGACAGGGCCTTCCTTCCCGCGCGCCTCTGGAGCCAACGCTTGGGAGCTGCCGAAGTGGAGCTCGTTTCTTGTTACGTGCAGCGGCCTGGCGACCGCCCGAGGATGCCGTTCGCTTAGACCGCCGTCTGCCCCCGAGCACAGGGGACCGACCCATTCGGCCTGTCTAAACTTACGAGGGGTGCCAACTCGCCTCCCGTACCTAGCTCGCTCACACGATACTCCATCGCGAGGCGCCCGTCGTCCCTTCACGCCCTCCTCCCCCACGCCCGACGCTGTCCGCCTCTACGGCACCACATTCGTTTTTTTCCAACCCATACGCTCTTTGACAGAGTCGAGTCTCATCGGCTTGCCCGTGTTTTACTTCTCTCTGACAGCGCCCGCCTTCCACCCTCCCTCTATTGCGATTGACGTCGCCCGCCGCACCCAACATACCTACCAAAATCGCCCCGACCCGCTGGGACGTAAGAGCCGGGATACTCTGCTGTCGTTGTTTGTGCTCGTTTGGCCGGCACCCCGAAGCACCACCTCTCACTCATCCCCACACCCCAGCATCATGAGCGCGCAAGACGCCTGCTAAACATCCATTGTTTGTCGGCTCCAACGTCTCTACCACTCGCTACTTCCCGCCCGGAACACATACTCTCCCTTGAGCTCCGCTCCCACCCTCTTTCTCTCCCCGACGATTCACTCCCTATACAATCATGCCGACCCCCGACCCACCCGTCGAAATCAAAGACCATTGCTCCGTTGTTCACGATGAAACGCTCTACGTGTACTCCCCGGATGCCTTCCAGTCTATCCCCCTCAAAGTCAACGGAACCTGGTCATCGCTGGATAGTGGTGTCTCAGCCAAAGGGGCCACTTGCGTCAAGGCCGTGCCCAACGGTGACGCCAGCCAGGCCGCGCTTTACGTCGTAGGAGGCCAAACCGACGCATCTCTGGACGACTATCCCGGACTTCAAAAATACACCTTCTCGACCAAGAAATGGGAATCGGTTACGCCCGCGGACACCGTCACTAAGAATCGGCAGTACCACGGCGCGACATTCCTCGAGGAATCGTCGCAGATCCTCGTTTATGCTGGCTCCCAAGTCACGGGGGACACTGGAAAGTCTGCTAACACGTTTCTTATCAACATCGATGAGCCTTACGCCGTCCAATCTTACCCATCGCAAGGCGCCCCGAACGTCTGCGGACCCTTCCTTCTCCCTTGGGACGACAGCCACAGCCTTATGCTAGGTGGAGATCCTGATAACACGCAGGTTTGGCTTTTTGGCTTGACGGAAGGTTGGACTAAGCTTGAGGTGGACCTAGAGCAAGGCATCTTGAACCAGGATCAGGTTCAGGTCACACTTGTTACGGGCGACGATGGAAGCAAAGTCTTGGAGCAATATGATCTCAGTGCCTCGCCTAATGAGGTGTCGAGGGTTGCTTTGGTGGACGGCGATGGAAATGCCGCTTCCGTCGGCCAAGCTGTTGGCGAAAAAAAGCGGAAGCGGGACCTTAGTATGGATGACTGGCCTTCGTACAACAACACCCTGGCGCCCAAGACTGTCCGTTCCGGTTATTCGGTTGCTCAAGACGACAAAGGCCGCGCGGTCATCAGCGGTGGCAGCAGCAGCGAGAACGATACTCTGGCCATTTTTGATGAGCGTGAAAACAGCTGGGTCAACGCTACGCAGTTTTTCACTGGCCAAGAACCATTCAAGGCTCATACCTCTTCCATTTCGTCTTCTTCTTCTCACTCTTCCACTTCTTCTTCCAAGCCGACGTCCACCTCTTCTCTGTCCTCCAGCTCCACCTCCCTGGCAAGCGCAGCGGCTAGCACAACTGCTGCTGTTGATGGTGGATCTTCCTCGTCTTCCACTAGCGACCACCACAAAGATCGCATGATGAAAGTCTTGGGCGCGACATTGGGTACCATTTTCGGTATCATCTTCCTCCTCATCCTCCTGCTGCTTCTATTGAGGTGTAGGCGCGACAGGAAGAAGAAGACGGGACAGCCGGGAGACGAGAAAGACAGGCTTAGCTTCGCCGACAGAGGCGTCAGTCAAGCTAATCTACCCGCCCCTCCTTATGCTGCTCACATGAATGCCTCTCAAACCTCACTTGCTATCATCTCCGGAAAGTTTGGCGCTGGGAACCACAAGCGCGGAATGCCTAGCGATGCAAGCGGAACCGGTCTGGTCGGCAAGTCGGCACCTGTTGCTTATGAAACGTTGGAGATGTCGACGATTGGAGACATGAAAACGCCAGCTTATACAACCAGCGAGAAGGCCATACCGCGTGCTGAGGTTACGCCTCCGCCACCTGCCGCGGGTAAGGAGGGAGGAAAGGACAGTCGAAGCCGGAGCTCGGGATGGAGTCGCTACTTTGCGAACAACGAGACAACCAACATCTCCAAGGATCCCTACGACCGGTCAACGTACGTGTCGAACAACTCTCGTTACAGCGACATGAGCCAGTCTGACTACACCAACTCTCGGATCATAAGTCAAGGCCCGGCGAAGGCTTTGAACCGCCCATCCCAACTGCCGCCCCTGGATGTCAGCTTTGTCAACCACAACTTCGACGGAAACAGTCTGAACCGTGTCGCGACAGGCAGTCCAACCATTGGAGACTCGCGCTCGGATCTTGCTCACTCTCCTTTGGGTTCTGCTCGGCCTATGCAGGCTCAACTTGCCCGCGCGAACAGTGTCAGCACGGTCTCGAGCTTCGACGACGACAACGCAAGGATGTCCCACCAAGAGACCACTGGCTGGACGCCTGTGGGCGGCGGCCACGACTGGTATGCTCGTGCTGCCAGCAGTCTTTACCCCGACAGCAGGCCCACTAGTGAGATGCCGCAAAACTTCCCTGATGGCACAAGCTCTTACTACCCCACCGATGGCCACAGCTCTTTCTATCCCAAGAGCAATACGAATTCGTTGTACCCGCCAAGCCTTCATCCCAACGCCGCCGCTGCTCCCGCCATGCCTTCCAACCTCAACGCCCCTCGCGATAGCACCGTGACGATATTCCCTGGTGGCGAACCTTCTCCATCTCTGGCCGGTCCTACTCCACCGAAGCTTCCCGCTCCCGGTTTCGCTGCCCCAGCTCTTCCTCGCGATAGCACTGTAACAATGTTCCCTGGCGGGGAGGCCCCGAGTGCGTCTGTTGCCAATTCTGGGCATCAGCTCCCTGCTCCCGCATTCGCCGCCCCAGCTCTCCCCCGTGACAGCACCGTAACGGTGTTCCCTGGCGGTGTGGCCCCGAAGGGGCCAGTCGAGGAGGAGAGGCAGAAAAACATTGGCAAACAGGACATGAGCTGGCTGAAGTTCTAGCCGTGTCATGTCATTGAGAGTCGTTCAGCCACGGCAATACCACCACCACCACTCCTTCATTTCCTCTCTCTCGCGAGCTGGGGCCCGCGCAAGCCGTGGCCATCGCCAAGACTTCAAGCCAAACGTCGGAGGGAGCGAGCTGTACCCGGCCCTTCCCACGCACGCTAAGATCTAGCGGGAAATGATTGCCAGATACGCCGTTGCATTTACAGTTGCATTTACGGTTGCAGTTTCATTTTTCCTTCTTCACAGCTGATAGTAAAACTCTTGCGAGCATTTCCATTCTTGTGCATATTTTTTTCCGCTCCTCTCCTTTCTTCTCTCGGGGCTCGGGGTTTGCATGGTATGCCATGTGCCCCGAGCGACCCAACAACCCACACCACCACACCCCTACCCGCCAAAAAAAGCAACCGCAGTCGTTACAGATACCCTCCGATTCGCGCGCCCCCCTTTTTTTTGCAGCACCTTTTTTCATGAAACCAGTCCCTTGTTGTTGTTGTTGTTGTTGTTGTTGTTGTCTTTTCAAGCAGCCTGCAGAGCGAGCAGCAGACTGCGAGCAAAAAACCCCCGCCCGCGGCGCAAGCTTTGGATATATAGCAGTAGTAAGCGTCGTCGTTGTCTTTGTTGTTGGTTGTCTTTGGCGATAAATGCGCACCACATATCAAGCATCTAGCTAGCTCGAGGATCGTTCTTGCACGCTATATAGTTTTTCCTCTATCTCTACCTCTTCACGCCCTAGGATTTTCACGGGAGGAGAAATGTTACAGGAACAACGATATGGGCCAGCTGGATTGAATGATGGATGGATGCGTTTTCCTTATTGGTTAGAGCGGAGGGGGGATAATTGTCTAATTTCTTGTTGTCACCTGCTTGCTTATCTAGTCGTCGTTGATCGTCGTCATCATCATCATCAACAGCATCAGCATCATGGTCCACATTGTATTGGTCTCAGAACACTTGGTGGTGGTGGTGGAGGAGGAGGAGGAGGAGGAGAAGGGGGAGGGGCTGCTAGATACTGCTCGCTCGCTTGCTTGCTTGCCTGCTTGCTTTGCTTGCGTTCTTGCGTGCGTGCGTGCATACTTGCTTCTTCTTCTTCTTCTGCTGAGCATTCGTCTTTACCTTCTTCCGTCCTTGCCCGCTTGTCGCTTCGCGTCACCTTGCCTCGCGTCGTCTGTCGTCTCCTTTTTCTTCTTCTCCTGGTTGCTTGCGGCCTGCTCACTCGGTCGGCTTCTAGACGGCTAGCATACTCTGGCGCGCTCGGCTGTACTGCTCCTTTCTGCTTGGCTTGGCTGGGGATATTCGTGTCGGGGGCGTGCGTATGTGTGCGTGTACGGCGCTGTACTTTTGGAGGCTGTTGGTGCCTGCGGTGGAGGCGGGGAATGATGCTGGCTTGGGTTGGGTGATGGGGGTTGCGCTTCGTGTGTTTGGTAGATGCGGGGTACGGGTTGGAGTTGGAGTTGGGAGTTGGTGGAGTGGCTTCCTTTGGTTTTTGGTTTTTGGTGGAGAGGGATTGGGGAAGTGAGCGTTGGTTGCTGTTGTTGTTGCTGTTGTTGTTTCAGCTTTCTTGTTCTCGGTTGCTAGGTTAGGTAGGTAGGTATGCCATGTTTTGTGTGTCGTCATCTCTGAGTGAAGTGTTTGTTTATTGGCTCCAGTATATTGCTTTTTTACTTGCGTACATCCTAGTTTCATTGCTACAAGCGAGAACTCCTGATCGCAGTCTCTCATAGATATGTTATTCCTCTCTTTCTCTTTAGGTGGTCTTGGATTCGGTCACTTCCGTTTGTCTCTTCCATGTACAATCTCCCTTCTTCGCACCCTCGAGTACTTCTAGAGTACTCCTGCACTATCGTGTCTTCACAGTCAGGGTACATCTATACCATATCACCTCTCTCTGCATTTTACGCATTAAACGTGCCCATTTAATCCTATCTAGCAGAGCAAGATTGTTCAGGTGATTGGAACTGGAGCGCACGTGATTGCGCGTCAAGACGTGCGTTAGGTACTGACAAAGTAGGTAAAGCGCACAAACACCTTCATTCTACTTTGCTGATACAAGTCAGGTACTTGAACACCCTTCATTCGCCTCAGGTTTGTCTCGGTCAACAACATTCACCTTTCGTCAAGCTTTAACGATGAGCATCGGCAACAGTGACGGAGCTGGTAGGCCAATGAGCTCCGCCGAGCTACGACAACAGGGCAATGCTTTTTACAAACGGAACAAGTTCTATGATGGTATAGTTTATGGCACATTTATACCCTAAAATTTATTATAACATTGGGCTAAATAGTCTACAGCCATCGCGCTATACCGCAAAGCGGCTGAAGCGGACCCCTCGGATGTCTCTCCTCTCTCGAACATTACGGCAGCCTATTACGAGGCCGGCGATTATGCCAAGTGTATCAAGGCAGTCGAAGATGCTCTCGTTGCAGCTGGTGGAAAAGCTAAGGAGGACAAAGTTTTTCTTGCTAAAATGCAAGCTCGTAAAGCGAGAGCAAGCATTTTGCTTGCTGATCACAAGAACATGGAAAATCTGCTTCAATAATATGGCACTGCAAGCGGCGTTTTGGATCCATCTCTGAAAGCAGCTATGAAACAGGAAATAAAGCTATTGGAGCCATGGTCTCGGGACCATCAAGAATCTGAAGCCACTGCCATCAGAAAAATCATCAACAAACTACCACGTTTTAAGCCATCTTTGTAAGTCGTGTCCGTTAACAGACTGGTGTCATGTACTAACTAGTGGCTTCCGTAGGGACGATGTCACGGAATATTTCACTGTCGGTACCGATATACAACAATCCCTACTCGAAACTACGGATATCTCATGCCCGCTTACATCATTTCTGTTTGCGGGAATTGGAGATGCTCGCCATATGCACGCGACTCTAGTGGATATTGCAAACCAGGAACGACAGTCTGGAAAGGCCTCTCAGACGCGATATCATTTCACCATCGTAGACTGGAAACCCGCTGTGATCGCCAGAAATATCATCGTCTTTCTACTGCTAGAGGAACTTACGGACAAGAGCATAACCAGCTGCAAAGAAAAGAAAGAAGAGATTCTGGCAACTCTGTTTTACGTCTACATCGGCGTGATTATGCCTCCTAAAGCTTACGAGAAGTTGCAGAGAACAATTTCAGCTGCAATTTCCTTTCTCAACGCCCCGGATGGCTCTCTACAGTGGATACAGGTTCCCGAGAAAGACAAAGCCTCAATTAGGGGCTCTTTTCAAAGATGGCAGCAGGAAGTCGCACCTGTCTACACAACAAAACGCATGCGAGAACAGGTGTACGTGCATCTTGAGGAACAAGCCTCTGAAGGCGAAGGTCTGCTCAGTCAGGTAAAGCCACCGCCAAGCTGCAAAAAAGACTGTACCATGTTTGCCGCCGCAGCAGTTCTTATTCCTCCAAAATCATTCTTGGAAGAGGACTCCTTGGGTTTGTCAACAATATTGACCAAGAAGAGCCCGGAGCGTGCAATGCGCGGAGCCTGGCTTCAGAAGCTGGACAATAACTGGATGCCAAACGTCACTCTTATTGATTTGGAGTGGCCCCCCCCCCCCCCCCCTCCCCGGGAAAATGATTACTTCTGGGTTGGTCACGAGCCTGTCAGAGATTTTGGATTCGGCTCATTGAAATGCTATCCAGCAAATCCGAAGTGCATGTACGACTATGCCGCGGATTACTTTATGCGGCTAGGAGATGCACTGGACCATGTAAAATCAAGAGTCCGGGTTGAAGCAATTGTCGGCGACATGGCCGAGACATGCGAGAAAATTAGGTATGGCCTGCTTGAACACCGCCAGAGTATCAAGCATGCGGAAGAGACGTGCGCGAACGGCAACCACAGTTTTTCCCCTGAGGAGTACCCTCAGCTGTACGACAGGATTCACATGTCCAACATTCCAGACTATATTAGAGGTACCCTGTCGTCTTTCCTCTTTGCTGCTCCAGTCACCAAGCCCAGCGACCGCTGTGCCTACTTCAGGTCGAATTGCCTGCTTAATCGTCAACAATTTGCAGGTCCTTCGCACTTCGACAAGTTCAACAATGAATAATGCATGGTCTCAGATAAGAAAACACTCCACAAGCTTTTTCTTACGACACCGGCCAAAGAAAAGCAATTTTAATTGTGTGAATTAGGGGCATATATCCACTAGGTTCGTAATGAGACGAAAATCAGCCCCGCTGATCTATTGGATCACCACTCCCTGGCTACCTGGCTACACGGCATGTTTCTGAAGATCGTGTTACCAGCTCCGCAGCCAACATTCCAAATGGGGAAGATGATATACGCGCCAGCGAACCTCAACATCTTCTTCCGTATTCTGCACCACCTGAAGCAAATCGGGTATCCATCGCACTGGCTCGCAGAAACTCTTGCCAACATCCTCTCCAACACTCTTGAGACGTCTGCGCGGGCGCCGAAATCAGCCCCTCTGGACATCAAGGAGACACAAGAGATGCGCAAGCAAACAGTCAGGAAGACGAGCGTGGCACCATTCGTCACCGAGATGACCACTCTAGCCTCCATATGGCTACCAGCACTCGGCTTCAGTCTTCTACGCGCCTGCAACGTCCCGCCCGCGAGCACGATCCGCAAGTACAGCCTAACATTCAACGACGTGATAACGGCCGGCTCGAACTTTCCACACACGGTCCTCGTCTTCGCCGACTGTAGCGCCTTGGGCGATGGCTCGGCCATCCTCATGGAACGGCCTCTTCGAGCATTTCTTCTCGATCGTCAAGACCGGGACCCGGACATGCGGCGGCCGCACTTCAACGCGCTGCACTCCAGAGGCTTGCACGTTGTCTCGACGTGGATCTCCTGGACCCTTGCTTGGGGTTGGATTTTTTTATTGTAAGGCGTTTTGTAGGGAATATATACTTTGCAATATCAGATAACTTCTACCTGTCTAGGTTACTACAAATTATATAAGCCACTTGATATTCTCATTCTTATATTTCTAAACACTCTTACACCCCACCCCGCCAAAAATCCAACCAAACCCAACCTAACCTAACGTTTATTTCTGCATTTTTCGACCTCAGTGATAACTATCATCCTTAATCAGGAAAGTCGAGGTTGTCCACTATTACCGAGTTCGCAAAATAATATTGACAATCATCGCCAAACTCGATTTTTTATTATATTTTATTTTATTATTTGTTTATTCTTAAAAAAAAAAAAAAAAAAAAAAAAAATAGCAGAAATGATTCGTGTTTAAGCTACTTACCTTTTATTTTTAATATATTTATTTTACTAAAAAGGAAAATAAATATTTATAATTAACCTCTATTACTACGAACTAAGCTCTACTATAAAGCGAGATAAGAAACGATATAAGTAGTCCCTATAGAGTACTCCTTACCTAGTTCCTAGCCTAAGCCCTAGATATAGGTAAAAAGCTTTTATAGTATATATAGATAGTAGATTCTATACACCTTAACTATGTCTCTTCTTCTACTCCGTGTCTATAAATATAGCCATCTCGCTTCACGGTAACGGACGCTACTCCCATACTTTAGCACACGTGTATACGACATACCTATATATACGCCCTGTAAAAAGGCAGCAGAGATTCAAGCCTACCTAGTAGGTCTTCCCGTCCGTCTATTTCACGCACCCCGCCCCATCCGTTTGTTTATTCTACACCGCATACTGTACAGCCATACAAACATACACCCAAACACACAAACACACTCATACACACACAAGCGACCCGCCCACCCATCTCGTCTATAGATTGCACTTTCCACTTCCCATCGGCACGGCATCGTCGTCGTACAGGTATACACGCCCTTCCGCATCGTACACAGTAACACAACCCTACCAATCCAAGCTATCCAACCATTCCAACCAACCCAACCCACCACCCGTCCGTCTACAGATCCGCACCATGCATGCCATGCATACATGCCAAAAGAAAACAAAAGAAAAGAAAACAAGAAGAAGCAAACAAGAAGAAAAGAACAAGAAGAAGAGATAAAAAGACAGCAAAACGCCGGTCCCATGCATGCCATGCTTCTTTGTGAATTTTGATTGCGTTGCGTACGTCTTGCGGTGCTGGAATGATGCTGATGCTGATGGAGATGATGACGGAGACGAAGGTGTAGGTGTAAATGATGGATGGAGATCGTGTCCAGCCGGATACGCGCTGTTTTGACGCGGGGTGCATGGGGTGGAGACAAGAAGAGGATAAGGAAGAGACGAACCCAACGCGCCTACCCCTCCGCAGGTTTCGCTGCCTCCCCTTCCCCCACGCCCTCAGCCTTCGCCTCCCCCACCCCCTCCGCCTCACCCTCCGTCCCCGCCCTCCTCGCCCTCTTCAGCGCGCTCCGTCCTTTCCGAACAGCAATAACCCAAGCCTGCCACCAACTCCTCAACCGCACGCGTTCCCGCACCGACCTCACCCGCCTCGAAAGCCTGAAGCCCCAAATTCTCGAAGCCATAAACCTGACCTTGACAGGGACATTCCGTGTCTTATCGCGTGCATACCGCTGCCCCGCACCCGGGACCACGCGCCTGACACCCCCCACCGCCGCATTACCCCTCCTCCCCAAAAACGACGCCCGATGGCGTTTCCTGCGCGCAAACGCCGCGCGCGCACCCACGGCCTCTTGCGCCGCCGCCAGCCTCACAAGCGCGCCCACGCGCTGCCGCGCCCGCTTGCGCGTCTCCCGCTCCACCCACTCCGAGTAGGCGTTCTGGCGCCTGAGCGCCGCGGCCTGCAGCGCCTGCGCGCGCTGGAGCCGGAGCTCGTGCGCGCGCGCGGCTTTCTCTGCTGCTGCAGCCCGGATCGCCGCTTGGGCCGCTGGGTCCGTCGTCTGGCTCAGCTGGGCCGCGGCCGCGAGCGCGTCGCGCTTTTCGCGCTGTTGCCGGACGTAGCGCACGAGGGGCTGCTCGGCCGGGAGCATGGTTTCTCGCGGCGGGGACGCGGGCTTGAGGGTTTGGAGGGCGGGCGTGGCGGAGGCTGACGCTGACGCGGACGCGGAGCTGTCCGCGTGCCGGCTCTCCGTCGCCATCCACCGCCCGTCGGCCCATCTGCCGACGGGGTCGTCTTCGGGCGTCTTCTTGCGCCACTTGGCCTTGCGGAGCGCGCGCGCCTCCTCACGGGCCTTCTCTTCCTCAATCGCCTGCACCTCGGCCTGCGACTGCGCCTCGTCAAGCGCCTTCGTGTGCGCGAGGGCCTTCTCCTCGTCCCGCGCCTTCACCCGTGCCTCTTCCAGCTGCTCCTCGGCCATCAACTGCGCGACGAGATCGCGGCCCATGACATGGGCGTCCTGGCGCTCGATGCGGCCATCAAAGACGTCGAGGCCGTGGCGCTTCATGCGCTCAAAGTCCTTGAGCAGCGCCTGCTTGCGGTACCCCACCGTCGCGGCCTCGTTGAAGACGGCGGCGAAGTCGTCTTCGTGCCCGCACTGCCAGCACAGCCCCAACATCTTGAGGTACGTGCGCGAGTCGAGCCGCGCCCCCGCCGGCAGCATCCCCCGCAGCAGCTGCATCTGCTGCCACACGGCGCTGCCGGCCTCCCAGTTCTTCTGCTCGGCGGCGGCGCCGAGGAAGAGGGCCAGGCCGGCCTCGTCGAGGCCCCAGCCCTCGAGCGCCAGGTCCGCGCAGATGTCGATGGCGCGGTCCAGGCCCGTGAACTTGAGCGAGCCCGTCACCACGGCGTTGAACACCTGCGGCGTCGGAAACACCTTTTGCACCAGCTTCTCCGAGTCGTACGCGTGCGGTACGACGCGCCCGACCTGCCGCGCGAAGTTGTTCGGGTGCAGGTTGGGCCGCGCCAGCATCAGCGCCGTTGACGCCGCGCCGCGCCCGAGCATGCGGTCCAGGAAGCGGGTGAAGTGCTGCGGTTGGCCGAGCGCGATATGGTGCCTGAGGATGGCCGAGCAAGTGATCTCGTCTGGCCGCATATGCGTCACGTGCATAGCTTTGATGACTACATTGGACATTCTGGGCTGCTTCAGGCGCATAAAGCCCAGCAGCAAGGCGTTGAAGGTGGTGATGTTGGGCGGGGCGCTGCAGGTGAGGATCTTGTTCAAGACGTCGACTATGAGGGTTTCGAGCTGGATTTCGCCCTGGGCACAGGCGTCGAAGAGACGGAAGATGGTCTTGTTCATCCTGTGCAGCTTGTAGTGGAACTCACCGGCGTCGTCTTGCTGGTAGGAGGGGTAGCTGCCAAACACGGGCTCGAATTCAGGAATTAGATGTTGATGGTCCCTATGCAGTGCTTTTGTGTCATGGAGCCTTTGGTTGATGCGAAATAACTTGTCTCGCAACTGGCATACATCCAGCTTGGCTATGGGATGCAAGCTCGGGGGAAGCTGCTCGAGCGGCACGCGCGGCACCGTCGTACCCGGGAGCTTGAACAGCTTGGCCTCCATCATGAGGTCAGTCGCCATCTTGGCCGTGCACAAGTTCATAGTCTGCATCTTGCGGCGCGTCCAAAGGCTGCGAAGACCTTGGAGCTTGCTGAGGTTCGGCGCGTATATGGACTGCGGGGGCAGGTGTTCGGGCACCAACTCTGGGCCAAAATTCACCGGCCATGGCGGCCTCGTCGAGCTCTCCATGGTGTATTCCTGCGCGTCGTCCCACAACGTCGAGCCGCCTTTGCCCTCGCTGCTCTCCGGCATCTCCGGCAGTTCGTTGGCGTCCAACGCGACTGACGAGTGCAATTTCTCGTCACCCCAGTCGATATAATCAAGGCCTCCTTGGTCCGAAACATTACTGCCCTCGTCCAAGGCCTCGTGGCCAACATCCGGCTCCAATGGTCTTGTATCCCGTTGCTCTTCATTGGCCGATGGCTCGCCGGCCTCATCCAGTTCCCCAAGCTCGTCATGAGGGGCCTTTAGCTGGTCCTTTGCATTCTGGATAGCGGCGTTCCACTGGTCCCTGCGCTGCTGCTTGGCGTGGCCGTCGGCGACGGCGGCGACGGCGAAAATAGCCGAGTAGAGGATGGTGGAGCTGGGCAGGGCGGGCAGACGGGAGCCGGCGGCGGACCTCGAGGCGGTGGCCACGGCCGTCGCGGCGCGCCGGGCGACTATGGTCGAGTAGGAGGCGCATTGGCGGCAGCGGCATGAGTATCGCGTGCGCAGCGTCCGGGTCCAGAGCGTTTGCATTATCGTGACATTGCCGTGCGCGGAGTGCGTGTGCGTTTTTCGGCGTCGAAAGCGGTGCTGGCTTGGCGTGGGCGCGTCGCTGCCGTGGAGCTGCGTGGGCAGGGAGCGATTGAGGGAGGGGGAGCCCCGAGCTGTTTGCGGAGAGGTGAGAGATGGGAAAGCAATGACTTTGTATGCATGGACGGTCGGTGTCTCGGTGATGCGATGGCGATCGCTGCGAGCTTGTTTATACGTGGCCGGATGAATCACCTCTACTACACAGGCTTGTCGGCCACGACTAAGCGGCGAATCAGCGCCCGCCTGCAACACCCCGCGACCTCATGGCCGACTCTGCAGGCCTCCGCAAACCATCCCCAGCACCATGTTGGCCCTGACTCTGACCGCCGAGCTAAACGGGTAAGCAATTCCTCTTGACTTCATAACCACCGTCGCCGTCACCGTCACCATCGCCATCACCCGCACTCCCGCGCTGACTGACCACCACCCCGCAGCGTGACCGACCTGCGCCCCGCCGACACCCCCGAGTCTCCCTTCTACTACACTTTCAAGGTCCAATGCACCTCGTGCCGCGAGACGCACCCCAACTGGGTCAGCGTGAGCCGCTTCGTACGCGCCCCGCCCCGCCCCGCCCTTCCTCACCGCGCACCCAGGCACTGAACCAGGCCGTCGCAGGAGCAAAACGAAATGAGCGGCAGCCGCGGCGAGGCCAACTTTGTGTGGAAATGCAAGCTGTGCAAGGTGCGTTTGCGGCAATCCCGTCCCATCCTTCTCTGTCCTCCTGCGCCGTGGCTCCGGGTCGCGGTGCGGCGGAGCGAGTGCGAGCGAGCGAGCGGGCAGGCAGACCAAGCCTATATGCACGGCAGCAACAGATTGGTAGACTAACCTTTTCCCCCTCCACCCCACAGCGCGAACACAGCGCCAGCATCCTCGCCGCCCCCGCCGCGTACGCGCAGGCCGAGCCGCCCAAGCGCCAGAAAATCATCGAGTTTGACTGCCGCGGGCTCGAGTTTGTCGAGTTCAAGCCTGACGTGAGTCTCAACGCCCACCACCTGCATCTTACCCATCCTCTTACCCAACCTAACCCCAACCACTTCAACCCAAATACTGACGCTCCCCCCTCTCCCCCAGGGCGACTGGCAAGCCACCGGCCTCGAATCCGGCACCAAGTTCGAGAGCATCGACCTCTCGGAAGGCGACTGGTACGACTACGACGAGAAGGCGAGCGACGAGGTCAGCATCACGGGCATGCAGTGGGAGATTAGGCGGAACTGAGCTTTGCGTCTTGGGGGAGCTGGCGCAGCAGCATTGGCTGGGAATGGCTGGGGTATGCGTATGCGTAAGAGTGCAAGTATGAGTGCAATACCCAGGTAGGCACGTGAGCGCCGCAGCAACAAAACGAGCGAACCGAAACGAGATCCTCTATTACCTGCGAAAGCGCGGTGCGGCGTAGGTTGTGGCTATATAGCAACACCAACGCCAACACCAAAGCATCCATCCATCCACAGTCTACCCCCATCCTCGACGCTCTGCTGGCGACTTTGTCATACGTGCCCGCTCAACGCGTACATACATACGCACGTGGACAGCGGATAGGTAGGCAGAGAGGGCAGGTACTGCCACACCCACCACCCACCACACACCCACACCAGTCACCGCTTCGAGCCTACCATTCAAACCCCCCGATAATATCAATATCCTATCAATATCATATCGAATAATATCAATATCATACACACCACACCACACTAACCACCCGACCACCCAACCACCCAAGCGCGCAAGCTAGAGAAAGTAGGTATCAAACGCAAGCAAAGCAAAGTCATCAGTCGTAAAGTAAAACCCCACCCCTTCCCCCTCTCTCTTGCCATTTTCGCCTCCACGCCCCCTTCATTTGTTCAATCGTCCTCATCTCTCATGCTCGCATCTTCGCTTCCTTCGGCCCCAGGACTCTGGCCCCAGGACTCTGGCCCCAAGACATGGACCCCACGCCCACAAAATCGCACCGCCGATCGCGCATCCTCTATAACTCCTTCCGTCCAAGGAACGGCGTAGCCTCACGCAACCCGAACGCTCAAGCCCCCTGGAAACGAACCTGGCGTGTCTTTCGGAGGAACGAGGAAGAAAAATGAAACAAAGGAAGAAGAAGCCCTAAACGGCAATCACGACGGCACAACCAGCAGCAGCGCCACGGCCGTAGCGGCAACGACGCTGCCCCTTAACCAGACGTCGCGCAGGCAGGCGCCGTCGACGCTGCATGAGGCCGTCGTGGTTGAGTTATGCGCATGCGCTTGCGTTTGTGCGTGCGTGTGGGGGTGGGGGTGGCGTGCCTGTTGCGCGGGTTTGGTTAGCTATTTGTTCCTTGTTGCGTGGTGCGTGTCGTGTCGGGTCCCCGCGTGCGTCCGATTGGGTGGTGCGGATGGGGGAGTGAGGGCGGTGCGTGTGGTGAGGGGCGAGTGAAAAAAGGTGGAAAAGGTAGCTAAGGCAAGGTAGGCAAGGCAAGGAAGAGAACATAGTAGGATATAGGGGTAGCACTCACGTCCTTAACCCTTGGCTCATACTCCTGCTCGCCCCACCAGCTCCTCCTTGGCGCCAGCATCGCCTCCACGCCATCGTTGGGATCGACCTCTGCCTGAGGCCTCACCACTCTCCCCTCATCGGCCGTAGTAGCCTCGTCCTCGTCCTCTCCCACCTCCTCTTCCTCGTCCTCGTCCAAGAACCCCTCGAACATGCACACGGTGCGGGCGCGGCGGCTAGCGCGCCACGCCGCCAGCGCGGCCGCGTAGTGCCGTTGGCGCTGGCGCTGGCGCTGCTCGTGCTGCGAGTGCTCGGCGGCGGCGGTGGTGGTGGTGGTGGAGGTCGAGGTCGAGGTGGGGGTTTCGATGGCGTGCGAGAGGACGGATTTGAGCGTGTTGGCTAGGGAGGCGTGGAGGGTGTGGAGGGGGGAGGGGGTGGTTGTTGTTGTTGTGGTGGTAGTGTTGGCGTCCATGGTTGTGGTGATGATTGTGGTGATGATGGAGTTGTTCGTTTGGTTTTTGGGTTTGGTGGTGTTCTGGGTATTTGTCTTCCAGTCGTCCCGTTTGGCCGGTATAGGTATAAGCAAGCAGGCAGGTAGGTAAGGCAGATATCCTCGCAGTTGTAGTTGTAGGCGTAGTCGTCCTCGTCGAAGAATAAACAGACAATCAAAGCCAGAAAAGCCCAACTCTTAACTCAGCGCAGCAGCAGCAGAGCAACGCAGTAACCCGTCCACTAAAACCAGCAGACAGGGCAGCAGCGGCGTATATAAGTCCTCCCACACGCAAAGGAAGCAGCCCAATCAGGTGCAAAAGCGCGCAGATCCGGCGCCAGATCGCCCACCAGCGACTTGAATTAGGCTGGGCCCTCCCGGCGCTCGTATCCCACGGTAGCGGGAATAGATCCCCGGGCCTTGAACACGAGGCCCGCGGCGAGCTGTGGGCTGTGGACTGTGTAGTCAGCAGGAGCACGGGCGGGGGCCGCGGGGTCCGCTTTCGAGGGCCGCGAATCCTGCTGCAAGGCAAGGCAAGGCAAGGCAGACTCGGCGGAAGGAAGGAGGCGATGAGATTGCGGGCGTTTTTGATACTGCGAGGGCAGCACCAAGCGTATTGTAGGGGTGCTGGTGGGGCGTGGGCGGCCTCTGAACGTGGGCGGTAACGGGCGTGATAGGCTCGTCTGGCGTTTTTTGGGTTGCGGGTGTTTTGGCTGGCTGGTCGGTCGACGGTTGGTCGGCTTGCGTCCAACGTTCTTGGGTCTGGCTGACTGGCTTCTTATTCTTGTTCTTGTTTGTTCTTGTTGGTGCACTGGCGGCGGGCTCACCCGAGACACTGCCGGGGGGAGGGGGGGTTTATATCTAGGTAGCAACCGTAGGTCTGTCCCGCGGCTGAGGATGACGGCGAGGTGTGATGCAATAGGTGCTTTTTAGCTCAATGCTTCTGTCAAAATGCCGGTGAGTCCTGGCAAGCCGGATGGGCCGGAGAGCTAGCAGCAGCTAGGTCTGATGATGAAAGCCCGGTTGGCGGTAGGCTCGGCCGGTACGAGTATGTTTGCGGCAGGGTCCGCGGGATGAGGTCAGAGATCGGACGAAACAATCTGTCGTCTTGATGATGATGTTGATGTGGACAAAATCAACAAAAGACTTCCAACAACGACGAAGAGAGGCAAAGCAAAAGCAGCAACCCGCCCAGATAAGTACGTAGCACACAACGCGGCGCCCTCGCGCCAGCCCGCCACGGCACCAGCTGACATGTATGTGGCGCAAATAGGCTCCTCGGCCAAGCATTGTGTGATTGGGACCATAGTTAGTTTTCGTGTGCAAATCCGCACATGCAGCGGTACCTAGAACAGTGGAGAGCCCGTGTGTGTCCGCGGTGCGCGATCCGGGCTACGGATCACGCAATGCGCGGCCGGGCCTGTTGGTTGCAAACGCACCCTCGGCGCGGCGGAGAAGCACGCCAGAGGCGCGGTGTGCAGGCGTGAATTGTGTATGTGAGTGTGAGTGTGAGGCTGCGGATCTAGGTGGGCTCGGCATGCGGGGTAGAGGTACACAATGTCTCACGGGATCCATAGTTAACCACAGCCTGCACGGACATTGCGGGCGCTTGTTTCTCGCTTGCTGTCTAAGGCTGTCACTGTCCGTGGTGTTTTACTTTGGTCTGCACTACTTTGTGGCTAGTATACTTTGTGGCGCACAGCTTGAGTCGTCCCAAGCATCGCCGGCGCCGCGCTGCCAATCCTAATTAACGCTTATCTTTGGCCGAGGTCGTGATGGTGGTGGAGGAGGAGCAATTTGACAAACGCGCAAAGGAAAAAAACGCCCGTTCAAGCACGCGCGACTGCCGACTCTGCCAGCCGGGCGGCAGCCCCCGGTCAGCTTCTCTGTTGATATGACTCTGTTCCCACCGCCCGCCGACAAGGCCCCGGTGCCCCCGGGTCTGGCCGTGCTCTCCAGTGAAGAATGGTTTTTTCTTTAAAGTTTGATCGATCATGTGCCGCGTGCTGATGGTCGTGAGAGTCGTACATATACTGACTCCTCTTCTTCCGCAAAATTCCTTTGTGTGATCCACTATCACGAAGCGCGCGGACGGCTGGAATACTACCCTCCTCTCCTTCTAGGCCGGTGCCCGAGATTGGGGGCGCGGAAATAGCTCGCTCACAGGAAGACGCCTTCCTCGTCGTTGTCGTTGTCGGTGTTGCTATTGCTGGTGTCGGCCCTCTGCAGCAGCCTCTGCAGCAGACGCTCGTCCTCAGCCCGTCGATCAACACCAGCACCAGCACCACCAGCCCGTCCCTCTCCCGAGTCCCCATTAACCAGCTGCTGCCCCTGCCCCTCCTTAGCAAGCCCGTCGGCGGCGCCATCAGCAGCACCCTCGCGCGGGTCCTCGACCCACGGCATGCCGCGGCGCAGGACCTCTTCCTTGAGCAGCTCGATGCGCGCGCGGTACCGGCGCATGACGTCGTCGTTCTCGGTGATGGCGTCGGCGCAGTCCTGGTCGCCTTCGGCCGCGAACGGCGCCAGCTGCGCGTTCGACCGCTGCATGTGGTAGATGGAGTTGCGCAGCTCGGCGGCTTTGGCGTGCAGCGAGCCCAGCTCCAGCTCTTGGATGGCCTCGGCGAAGGCGCCGGCCGTGATGGGGCGCGCCTCGGCGGACATGGTAGCTTGTGATTCTGTAGTAGCGGTGTTTAGAGTATGCACTTTGACTTTGAATGCGTGGGGTGCGGTAGGTGGGTAGGTAGTCGTATGTGGCGCCCAGTGAGAGTCGTGGTGTTTGCGATGACGCGCGCGGGCCGAGGCGCGCTGATGGCTGATGGCTGATGGCTGATGGCTGATGGTCTCCTCCGTCGCCGGCCGCCGCTGCACAACCTATACCTAGCATCTCTCCGCCACGGCAGCCAAGTATGAGCAATGCGTGCGCGGTAGCATGCAGGCCCTTGGCGTGGCTACGCTTCCCCCCGCCATGGACAACAACGCTCGCAAGGACTGTCGCGCGCCCGCCGTCCCTCGTCCCCAGTCTCACCACCACCACACGCCACGGCCTCTTCGCCCTCCGCCCATTCGCCTTCCGCACCTTCGCCACGACCACCGCCCTCTCAGCTAAAAAGAAGAAGCAGCAGCAACACGCACCTGCCCAACAACAGCAACAAGAGAAAGAAGACGCGCCGCTCCCAACCGGCGACCTCACAGCCGAGCAAACCACCGCCCTCTTCGGCGCGCACGTCACCCCCGCAACGGGCAACGCGCTGCTGCGGGCGCTGCAGCACCGGCGCATCACGGGCAGCCTGGCCGAGCGCGGCGTCCGCTTCGACGACAAGAACAACAAAGCCTCGTACCCGGGCGTGACGCCGTCGCTGGCGCTCGCAGCGCTCGAGTACCTGCGGGCCAAGTTCCCGGTCGACGAGGAAGCGGCCGCGGCGGCGTGGGCGCGCGCAGAGGCCCAGCGCCTCGAGCACGAGCTGATTGCGCGCGCCGAGCGGCTGCGTATCTACAAGCCTGTGGAGCGCGCGGCGCAGCACAATGAGGGCTTGTACGGGTACAGCGAGCTGGAGGCCATGAGGCGGCGGAACGAGGAGGCGTGGGAGCGCGAGGAGAAGGAGCGCGAGGCGCGCGAGGAGAAGGAGGCCAAGGAGCTGGAGAGGCAGGGGCGGTCGGGCCCGCTGGCGCGCGTCAAGGGCCGCGTCGAGCTCGCGCGTAAGTGCTTCGCTATGATGTTGGAGATTGATGGCGCCGCTAACCTGTTTGTTCGTTCGTGGGCGTAGAGCGAAAGGAAAAATCAGAGTTCGTCAGGTACTACGAGGAGCAAGCCATGCTGATCAAGGAAAAGGAAGCTCCCCGCATGAGCACCGTAAGCCTCCCCCACCCCCAACACCAAACCCCCCACTAACCACTAACCCCCCACAAACAGGCGCGCCGAGTCCTCCCCTCCCTCGCCATCGCCACCTTCGTCCTGACACTCAGCTACCTCCTCGCAACAACCTACCACCCCCCAGCGCAAAGCAGCCGGATCTTCCCCACCACCGCCCCCGCACTAACGACCTGCCTAACACTGGTAACGCTCAACCTCCTCGTCTTCGCAGCCTGGCGCATCCCCCCCCTCTGGCCAACCCTAAACCGCTTCTTCGTGCAAACCCCCGGCTACCCCGTCGCGCTCTCCGTGGTGGGCAACATCTTCAGCCACCAAGAGCCGCTGCACTTCTTCTGGAACATGCTGCTACTGATGAGCGCCGGCGTGCAGCTGCACGAGTTCGTGGGCCGGGGCACCTTCCTGGGGATCTACGTTGGCGGCGGCGTCGCGGGCGCGGCAGCCAGCCTGACGTGTTTCGCGCTCGCGCGCAACTTGGGCACGGCGTCGCTGGGCGCGTCGGGCGCGGTCGCCGCGGTCATAGGCGCGTTGCTCCTCCTGCGCGAGGCCGAGCACCTCGTCGTGCCCGGCACGGACTGGCGCGTCCCGGTGTCCAGCTCGTTGCTGCTGTCGGCGTTTCTGGCATACGAGGTCTGGGGCCTGACGCGCGGGCGCGGCAAGACGTCGATTGATCATGTGGCGCATTTGGGGGGGTATGCGACGGGCATGGTGGCCGCGTGGGGGGTTAAGAGGGGGTTGGCGGAAAGGAGAAGGGAGGTGGAGGAGAGGAGGAGGGAGAGGGGGGGAGGGGGGTTGTTTGGGAAGTAGGTGCGTGGGGTGGGGTATGTGTGAGGTTTGGCTATACGCGTTGCTAGGTGTGTAGATACCAATGTATCTCGCGTTGAAAATCGATTATCAAGTCAATCTTCCAATCCACACATCTATTCACGCACGCACCACTGCTTTGCTCTCCAACCACACACACACACACGCCAAGAGAGGGAAAAACAGCCCACACCAAGCCAAAACCAAAACAAAAGCAAAGCAAAAACAAACGAAGCAAACCAAACCAAGCCAAGCCAAGCCAAGCCAAGCAATACAATAAGAAGTTAAGTAGGTGCTACGTACGTACGTGGCTACGGCCACGTCAAGGACTTTACCCGAGATACTTTTTGTGCCTGTGCTGTTGTTGTCTACCTCGTCCTGTACTGTGCTGTGCTGTACTGCGCTGCTGTTCTCTCCGCGCAGGCGCAGGCGCACCCTCTGACCTCATCCCATCCCTCCATCCAGCCATTCGTCCATTCGTCCGTCCGTCTGTCTTTCCTTCTGAGCATGCCGTCTGTCTGTCAAGCACGCAACCATCCCGTCAGACTACCAGACAATCAGTCAATCAATCTACTCCATCCCCTCCCCTCATTTCACTTCTCCCGCTCCATCCCATCCCATCCATCCCATCCTCCCCCACCACCCTACTACTCCAACACGCTCAAATCCAACGGCACGCTACTCCCCCTCCCAGCACGGTACTTCTTAACCCCAGCACTAAACTCGCGCGGCTTGGGCAACTGCGCATCGTCCTGGAACTTCCACCGCCCGTCATGGATCCGCAGCATGTTCGCACTGACAGGGGTAGCGCGCCCGCCCGACCCGCTCCCATGCCCCCCGCTCCCATTCAGCGTGAAGGCGCTCGCGTCCATCGTGCGCGCCGGGCTGGGCGCCCCGCCCGGCGGCGGCGGCGGCGGCAGCGGCATCGTCTGCGCCGAAATGGGGTGCGGGCGGGCGGGCGAGGGCGGGGGCGGGGGCGCCGGCGGCGCGGACGGCGCAGCAGACGGTGGTGGTGGCGGGGCTGCGGGCGGAGAAGAGGGCGCCGCGGGTGGGGAGGCGGGCGGGGGTGGCGGTGGTGCGGCGGGCGAGGAGCGGCCGAAGGCGTTGCGCGCGGCTTGCGCGGCGAGAGATGGCCCGCCGTGGCCGTTTGTTGGGGGTGGGGGTGGGCCTGGGGGCGGGGGCGGCGTGGAGCGCGCGGGGGGGCGGGGCGCGGGTGGCGGTGGTGGAGGCGGGGCGGGCGGTGTGGATGCTGAGGCTCCTGGCGGTGGAGGCGGCGGGGGCGCCATGCTCGAGGGTTTGCGCGTCGAGGGCGGCACGGGCGGCTTCTTTCCTACGGGGGGCGGTTTGGGTTTCGAGCTTGGGACCGCGGGCGCCGAGCCCGTCGAGTGGAGAGAGCTGGGGCGCAGCGTGTTCTTCAGCTCGGCGACGGAGGGGGGCGGACGAGGAGGCGCGGCGGGCGGAGCGGGTGGTGCTGCTGGAGGACGAGGCGGTGCGCCCCCTGGCGGGCGTGGTGCTGAGCGTGAGGGCGTGTCCGAGTCGCCGGCTCCCGTGTCTATGCCGGCTCCCGTTTTACGCAGCTTGGGCATGCCGCCGGCAAAGAGACCACCCAGCTGAGGTGCACCTCCTGCGGCGCCCGCATCGTTGACGGCGCTGCTGCTTCGTGACCGGTTGCCTGCTGCTGGCACGGGTGGTGCGCCGGGGGGCTTGCCCATGCCGGGCACGGGCGGAGCGCCCATTGTGGGCTTGGCCGGCCCATCGAGCACCTTGCCGACCTGGGGTGCCGAGCGGTCGTTGACCTGCGCGACCTTTTTTAACTTGGCGCCTTTGTTGATGTCGCTGAGCAACGCTCCCTGCACGCGTGTCGTAAGTCAGTGCCCGGGCAGCCGGTGAGAGTGAGAGAGAGAGAGAGGCTACGTACTCTGCCTTTGGCAGCACCTCCAGACGGACGTGCGGGCATGCCTCCCGGCGGTGGTGGAGGCGGCGGGCCCCCGCCAAAGCCTGGCATCGGGGGAGGGGGCGGAGGTGGTGGAGGGGCGGGCATTGCGAGGGTGCCGCTAGCGCGGGGGGGCTGCGTGGGACGACTATGCGAGGGGGTGGGCGTCGGACGCGGTTTGTAACTGGCGAGAGAGAGAGGGTGAGAGAAAAGGCGGCGGCGGCGGCGGCGGTGGTGGTGCGAGTTGTTGCGGTTGAGGGAATGACATCGGGCAGCACTGACGAGTACGTACGGCGGCTGGCGCAGCACCAGCACCGCCACTCTCTTTCTCTGCTGCTGCTGCTCTCCACCACGCCCGCCCGCATCATGAATGCCTCGTCGCGCCTCCTCCGTCCAATCCCAAAGGCTCCCTGCCAGCTGTGCGAGTCCGTCTTAGCCCAGCCCGCGCGTCACCAGCGCTTCTTCAGCTCCGCCTTCGCCGCGCGCCCACAGCTTCGCGCCCACCAGCCGCAACCGCACCGGACGCGACAATTTCCGCGCAATATCACTGCAAAAACCGTACCGCGCCGGCCCCGGGTAAATCATATACCCACGCCTGTCGACCCTGCCCATGAGGCCGACAAGGCCGAAGGGGCCGTCAATGCCATCATTGCCTCGGACAGCTCGGTGCCGTCGGAGGAAAAGATACTGAAGGCCCTCGATGTATGCGAGGAATCGGCCGCCTACTTGGCGCAGCTCAGCAGCAAGAAGCCCAAAACCAAGCAAGGTTCCGGGGGCAACACGAGCCCGGCTTCAATGCTGCTTGGCCTCGACCCGCAGAGCACCTCTGCATCTTTGGAGAAACCAATCGAACAAGTATCTACATGCGCCTACCATCTCATGTTGCATCCGACCGTTTTCATTACTCCCAAGGTCCTGAACGCATACGTCAACATCCAGTTGTTGCTGCGGCGTCCAGACAGCCTTCCTGAAATCTTGTATCTCTACGCAAACAAGCCCGTGCCGAGTCCCGGCTCGTCGCCTGTCACATACAAGGTACCTAATCCGAAAAAGGTCATGGCTGCCGTGCCACGGGAAATCGCAAACCGCGCCTTGGAGGCGGCAATGGAGGCGAAAGACTTGCACCTGGCGCTGTCAGTCATTGAGCTGACGTTCCGCCAGCCTGCGTACAGCAAGGCCAAGGTGCTCAACAAAGTCTTGCTACCGGGAATGGGGCTTTCGCTGGCCCCCGTTGCTGCGTATATCCTGGCGAGCAAGTTTGCTGAGTACCAGCAGGTCGTGGATGCCGGGACGGCGACGACCACGGCGCTCGCGGGCATCCTGACGTATGTTGGCGCGGTCACGACGGTGGGGGTTGTCGCCGTCACGACAGCAAACGATCACATGGACCGGGTGACGTGGGCGCCCGGCATGGCATTGACGGAACGGTGGCTGAGGGAGGAGGAGCGTGCCGCTGTGGACATGGTGGCGCAGGCATGGGGGTTCAAGGAAGACTTGAGGAGAGGCGAGGAGGAAGGCGAGGAGTGGGACGAGCTGAGGGAATGGGTGGGCCTGCGCGGGATGGTGCTGGACAAGGTGGACCTGATGGAGGGAATGCAGTAATTAGCGCGCGCGTGAGTGTACGTATGTATGAGTACCGGAAAAAAAAAAGTTGAAAGATTGTCCAAATCGTCATTGAGGGACACGCCAAGCGCCTGCGCGCCGTGAAGCTCCCCCGGCCAGCGCGCGTCGTCCAGCACACCGCGACGCAACCTACAACCTACCCATGCCGCCATCGTCACCACGCCGCCCCGCCGCGTCGCACTCTGCTGCCCGCTGATTATGAGGAAGCGCCTGAAAGCGCACCGCCACAATGCACATCGTCAAGCCCGTCTGGTTGACGCATCCTGGTGAGCTGCCGGCACCGCTGTCGCTCCCGCACCCACAACCTTTGTCCACGTCTAACACGGCCCCAGGTGAACTCAAGGACTTTGAAGTCTACAGCTGTCACGTCTCGCCCGACGGCAGCCGACTCGTTACCGCCGCAGGAGGTATGCTTGCGCCCCACGCCCGCTCCCGCGCAATGCGCCGCGCTGAACTTGTCCCGCAGATGGCCATGTGCGAATCTGGTCCACCGAGGCCATCCTCAACTCTGATAACCGCGACTACTCAAAGCCCAAGCAGCTCGCCGCTGTAAGCAACCACTCGGGCACCATCCACGCCGTCCGCTTCTCGCCCAACGGCAAATACCTAGCCTCCGGCGCAGACGACAGAGTCGTGTGCATCTACGTGCTGGACCCGAATCCACCTTCGCATGGCTCGGCATTTGGTAGATAAACAGAAGTTGCCATTGGGGGTGCGAGCATCATGTGGCTGACGCAGTCTTCCAGGCACAAATGAACCGCCGCCGGTGGAGAACTGGCGCGTTCTGCGGCGCCTGATCGGGCACGACAACGACGTCCAAGACCTGGCCTGGTCCTATGATTCTTCCATACTGGTATCGGTCGGCTTGGACTCGAAGGTGGTGATATGGTCGGGGCACACTTTCGAGAAGCTCAAGACGGTAAATAGCCACCAGAGTCATGTAAAAGGCATCACATTCGATCCGGCGAACAAGTACTTTGCGACAGCAAGCGACGACCGCACCATAAAGATCTTCAGATTCACCCCGCCCCCGGCAAATGCCACGGCCCAGGACCAGGTCAACAACTTCACTCTCGAAACAACCATCATCGCTCCATTCCAGCTTTCCCCGCTGACGACTTACTTCCGCCGCTGCTCCTGGTCGCCGGACGGAAACCACATCGCCGCGGCCAATGCGACAAACGGACCTGTTAGCTCCGTTGCCATCGTGGCTCGAGGAAATTGGGACAGCGATATTAACTTGATCGGCCATGAAGGGCCCGTGGAAGTTTGCGCATTCTCTCCAAGGATGTTCTACCGAGAACCGCTTACAGAGGCCAACTCCGATGCAAATGGCAACACGAACCTTCCATCAGTTACTGTCATTGCCTGCGCCGGCCAAGATAAGACCCTAAGCATCTGGAACACAAGCTTTGCCCGTCCATTTGTGATCACGCAAGAGCTTTGCGGGAAATCCATATCTGACCTGGCATGGTCGCCTGACGGAGAGAAGCTCTTTTTGACCAGTCTCGACGGGACAATCATGGTCGCTATGTTCGAGCCGGGTGAGTTGGGGTACGTGGCACCGGTGCAAGAGAGCGAAAGGGCATTGCAAAAGTTTGGTGCAGGACGGAGATTGGGCATGGTCGAAGGCACGGATGCGCTCTTGCTCGAAGAAGGAAGCAAAGCAGGGGAGCTGAAAAACGTGCAAGGCCGTATGGGTGACTTGATGGGAGACGGTGGCCCAGCCGTGGCAACGAACGGCCTGCCAGCGGCTGGGCAAACTAATGGCGTAGCCCCTAATTCTTCAACCACACAAACGGCCACTACAAATGGAGCTACCGCCGCAGCCCAAGTATCACAACAACCGGCATCGGATCCTAGGGTAGACAAGCTGAAGCAAAGAGTGACTGTCACGAAAGACGGCAAAAAGAGGATCGCTCCTCTGCTCGTTTCCTCTTCGTCTGGTTTGGCGGAATCCTCCTTACCACAGACACAGCTCGTTTCAGCAGCAGCGAAGACTTCTCGAAGCGACACGGCGCACAGCGTTCTGGATCTTTCGAAACCATACGACGGATTCCCAAAGGGCGGCCTGGCCGGACTGTTGCTCGGGAACAAGCGCAAGTTTGCTGAGACTGAAGGAGACGAGCGCAGACTCGAAAAGAGGCTTGCGGGGGCGACGCGCAATGGGGCAGCCCCGATCCTTGCCAACGGGCCTGAGGGGTTGACGCCTCCGACGACAGGGCCTAAGCCATCCGAAACCGAGATCCCCGAGCCGCTTCGCCCCGCGATACCTAATCCTAGCCTGGCAATAAGCCAGCTGCGCTTGGCTATCCCGCTGGTGAGGAGCGTCATAATGCGGACCATTGATGGCAGCGAACCGCCACAAGCGGGATCGGACAGTGCGAATAGCAGCTCGGAAACGGTTCTGCTCGAGGCCCGCAACGCGAGCAACGCCTCGCGGACAGGTCGGCCGCAAGACCGCGACCCGACGCGGATAACATGCACACGGGGAAACCAGAACCTGTGGCAAGACTTCTTGCCCAAAGCGGTGCTGCTGCTGACCGGCAACGCGAACTTCTGGGCCGCAGCGTGCGAGGACGGATCGCTGTATATTTGGACGCCAGCGGGGCGGCGCCTCGTCAACGCCATTGTTGTCGAGGCTAACCCCGTCATCATCGACTGCCGTGGCTGGCACCTCCTCTGCATCACGGCCGTCGGGACCGTGTACATCTGGAACGTCAAGACGCTGGCAGCACCGCACCCTCCTGTCTCTCTCGCGCCAATCCTCGACGTCGCTGTCCACTCGCAGGGCCCGCACCTCACGCCCTGCCCCGGCATCATCTTCGCACGGCTCAACAGCGCGGGCCGCGTCATCGTCGCCATGTCGAACGGCGACGGCTACACATACAACTCAGCCATGTTCTGCTGGCAGCGGCTCTCAGAGCCCTGGTGGGCCGTAGGGTCGCAGTACTGGAACACGGCCGACTCGACCGTGAGCACGCTGTCGAGCAGCAGCAGCAGCGGGGGCGTTGCCAGCGGCGCAGGCACGGGCAAAGACAAAGCCGGGGCCGGGGCCGCCGCCGACGACGACGCGGGCGGCCGCGACCACGTCAGCCCCGAAAACCTCTCGGCCGGCATCATCCCCATGCTGGAGCGCAACACGACGGCGCACACGCTGGTGCGCGGCCGCGCCTTCTACCTGCACCGCCTCGTCAAGGCGCTGCTCTCGGCCGAAGGCTTCGAGAACCTCGAGAGCAGCGTCAGCATCGCGCATCTGGAGAACCGCGTCGCGGCTGCGCTGACGCTCGGCGCCCGCGACGAGTTCAAGGTCTACCTGCTCATGTATGCGAAGCGCCTGGGGGCGGAGGGGCTCAAGGGCAAGATTGAGGAGCTGTTGCGGACGCTCATGGGGGATGTGTTTGAGGAGGGCGACGAGGGCGAGAAGGACGGCGACGCGGACGTCGACGCCGAGGATGCCGTGCCCTGGAAGTGGGGGCGTGCGAAGCTGTGTGGCTGGGTCAGGGAGGAGCTGTTGAAGGAGGTGGTGGTTGTGTTGGGTGAGTTTTCTCTTTTCCTTTCCCTTTCCCTTTCCCTTTCCCTTTCCCTTTCCCTTTTCTTTCTTCTTTCCTCCTTCCCTTTCCTCTTTCCCTTCCTTTCCTTCGTTCCCCTTCTTTTTCACCTCATCCCCCGTCCCCCTTCCCAAAAACACAAAAACACAAAACTAACGCCCCGCCTCCCCTCAAACAGGCAAACACCGCGACCTCCAGCGCATCACGGTGCCGTACGCGCGCCTGCTGGGCGTGATTGACGCGAGAGCTGGTGCTGGCGTCGGTGTCGGCGCTGATGGCGACGACGCTTCGGGCATGCAGGTCGAGTCGTAGGTGTTGTGGGTTGGGTGGGCTGGGGCTGGGTTAGCTGGGAAGGGAAGGGAAGGGCAGATACGAGCTGTCTACACCTACTGCTACTATTACTATTACTACCTATTTCACGGTGCTGGTCGTGCGTGTGTGCGTGTGCGGAAAGGGCAGGTTTGTTGGTGCGGCTCGCCAAATAAAAAAAAATTAAAAAGAAAAAAGAATAATCGACGCCGGCAAGATTCGAACTTGCGCTCCCGAAGGAAATAGATTTCTAGTCTATCGCTATAACCACTCAGCCACAGCGCCGACTTGTTATGGTCAAGTTTAAGCATAAACATACTATATACTGTAACTATTTTCGCAGCTAGAAACTCATTCAATGATGCAGTCTGTCTTGCAGCAGCGATTATCACATAGAAAAGAGACCAGAAGCACGCTTCTTCACGCCCTCGCCGAAACCGAATAAAGCTACCGATATGATATCCATTGCAAGCGGGCAAACGCGAAGCTACGCTACACCAAAGCAACCATCCCCATCACCCCCAACGCCATCCCAGGCAGCGCACCACCCCATGCTTCACAAACCACACCAGCCCACTACACCAACTCATCATCCCACCCCAACGCGCCATAAATGTCCACCTCGTCATCCGCATCCAGGATATTCCCACCCCTGTCCTTCCCCTTTCTTGCTTGCGGCGTAGCCACCTCACCCACCTCCACATCGTCATCATCCCCCTCTCCCTCCCCGCCCTCAACTACAGGCGGCGACGACCCAATAATCGGAGAGTCCATAAACCCGGGCGAGGCTCCGTGCGTCTTAATCGGCGTGCTCGGCACCACAGATGGCGCATCGCCAAGGCCCCTGCTTGCCCTTGCTGTTCCACCACCACCACCACCACCACCACCAGGCGCAGCAGGGAGCTTGAACGCCGGCGGCCCGCGTGTCGTTTCTTCCTCTTCCCCTTCCTCTCTGGTACCCTTCTTCTCCTCGCTCACGCTCTGCAGCTTCATCGCGAACTTAGATACCGGCGTCCTCGCTGCACCACCAAGCCCCGCAAACGCCACCGTCTTCGCCCCCGGCGGCCGTGACGGCGTGTCCTCGACTGCCAAACCCGCATGCCTGAGCGCGCTGCCAGGCACGACCGCCGACGCAGGCGGGCGCACCGCACTAGACGGAATGACGGGGTCGCTGGAGAATGGCACCGCGGCTTCATGCTGTTGCTGCTGCTGTAGTTGTTGCTGTGCCGCGAAGCGCGCCGCCCCGCGGAAATTCGGCGTCGCCTCCACGACCGCCGCGCCGGCTGCAGCGTCTCTCGCGCGTCTGCTCCGCTTCGGCGTCGCCGTGATCTGGACCGTCTGGGCGGGCTTGCGGGCTCCGCTCGCCTTGCGCCCCAAGCCCGGCCGGCGCCGGTCCGCCGAGTCGGCGTACTCTTTGACGGCTTCACCGCGGTTCGGCTTCTTCAGCGTGCTGATTGCGTTTTGGAGTTCTTGCTCAATGTGCGCTTTCTTCTTGAGTTTGGCTTCCGTTGCGCTGGACATGGCGGAGAGATCGATCTCGCGCCGCGCGAAGCGCTGGAATTGCGAGAGCGAGTTGCGGCTGGATGTGGATTGCGAGTCTTTGAGGGGGATGGAGGAGAGTGAGGGGGCTTCGCTGCTTTCGCGCTTGAGTTGTGGCAGGGACGACGTGTCGCTGGCGGAGCGAGCGAGAGACGGGCGCCGACTGTGTGGTTGGTGCAGGTTTTCTGTCGCGACGCGTTGCAGCGGCTTCTTGCTCTTTTTCGTGGGGTCGTCCTTGGAGGCTGCTTCGTTGGGCCTGCGGCGAATCACGGCTGAGCCAGGAGCTGGCCGTTTTGCGGGAGACAGGGCGTTTGGCCCGCCAAGTCTTTTGTTGATAGCTGCGGTTTTCTCCGGGATACGGCTCATGTAGCTAGCGGTAGTCAGTGTGATGTTTCATGGACGCTGCGGTTGACTTACAATGGGATGACGACTTCTATGCAGAAGCTCTTGAGTTTGTCTGATGTCCCAGACTTGGTCGGACTAGGGTCAACGGCGCCACTGCTCCCTTCTCTGGAGGATTTGGATAGCTTCACAAGAATCTCGTCTTGCTCGACAGACTGCCAAATACACAGTTTGTCGAGAATGAGGTCGAGGAGAACATTCAAATCCTGAGGCTTCTTTGGCTTCCGCTTCTTACCACCGCCTATTTGCGACTCTGCCTGTGTCTCGTTCTGGGTATCCTCGGCGTTTGCGGCTTGGAAGGAAGGCGACGATTCCAAAGCCAGGATTTCGAGTACCAGAATGACCTGAGCCATCGACTCTCGCACACGTAATTCACCAAGCCTTCTTTTCAGCATCTCTTCGGCAGACTCTGCACCATGTCCAGTGGGCGATCCTGGGCGATCATCCAACCACCACTTCTTCACATACTCGTCCTCGGCGGGATACAACCCCTCCTTACCAGGTTTTAGTTTCTTTGGCTTGCTCTTCTTCTTGGCACGCTTCTCTGGGACGGCCATTTCTTCGTCATCAGACAAGCCAACTATGGGCATAGACTTGACAATCTCGGGAAGCTTTTCGCGATACTTCTTATCCATCGCACCCAGTTGCAGTAAGATGGAGCGTAGAAACGCAGCTAGGTCTCCTAGCTTCATTTGCGCGTTATCATTGGACGTAAATGCCGCTCTTGCCCGAGACAACGGGCCTTTGGCAAAAAAGGCCAAAGATGTTTTAGACAAGTACAATGCTTCAAGGTACTGCTGAACTATTATCTGGAACACTTCGTCTGCAGTCTGTGGACGCTCCTGCGGCGCTTCTGGAGCATCCACCATAGAATACTCCATAGACAGAGGCTGCTGAGCAGGCTCCGTGAAAGGGTCGACTGAGAATATACTTTGAGAATCTGACTTTGGTAGAGGCACCGGACGCTGCATTGACAGCCGAGGGAGGTCGCTTCTCGTAGTCTCAGGCTTGATGCTCGGCGCCGCATCCAAAGCTGCTGTCTGCCACCAACTGGCGGGATTCCCTCTCTTGGACTCTGGTAGCACATGAGCATGCGGTATGCTAGCCCGGTGTTTCGAGACAATCCCCAAGTCCGCTTCCTTCACCCAGTCACCCAACTTGCATAGCGCATATGCGCCACGCTGAACCTTCTCCACTGCATACAACGCATTGTCCGCTTCGGATTTCGTGACGAGGATTTTCGGAGCTTCCTGGCTATTATTCGATTTCGAACGCTCCAGTACGTCGATATACGCAGAAAAGACGCGTGTAGAAGGTACCGTCGAGTTCGGGGGCACGAGATCCAGGAATGACAGAGGCAACTGGGCGCGATCTATGAGCTTTACAGGCGTCAGGTGTACCGGCTTGTCATAGACGGAGGCCGGACATGGCTGCGGACATAAACGCAAATTAGCTTCACCCAGCCTGCGCAAGCTTACAAAGGAAGCTCTAACGCACCCGTATAGTTATCCGCTTCTGTCCCGGCGCATCCTCGCCCCTCTTGCGCTTTCGCGACTCCGCTGGCGCTGCCTTGTGATGCGTGTCGCGTGTGCCGGCTCTTTCGTGCGCGCTGACCGAAGCATTCGCTTTACTCGCAGAGACCATACTGCGGCGGACGTTTGCACAGGTCTTTTAGGCCTGTCATGGCTCGGCAGGGCGTGTGGTTGGTGAGGATAGGCCGCTTTGCTTTGCCGTCTTCAGTTGCGTGCGTCGCGCCGCGTCCCTTCACGCGCCGTGATGATCGGCCCGCCGAATCACCGGCACGTCACTTCGATGCACAAGTACATTCTCAACAACTATTATTCATAGAACAGTGTGGCATGTGTCTAAGGCTTTGGATGGTTTCGTTGCACTCGAGTCATTACCCTCTCCAATATTGCATCCCAATTGCTTTAATTACTCGTCTCTCGAGTAATATTGAGCCGAGCAGACCAAATTGCTACATCTGAACCTCCCTCAGCTCCTCGAGCATATAAAGGTTCATTAAAGGGGGTCGATGGTGCCCAGAGCGATGTACTGTGATAGCCAAAATTCACTATCATCATTTTATGCAATGCAGGATCTACAAAGGACTACGTAGACTTCAAGGCGCGTGCTGAACCAAATGCGTCTGAGCTTCTATGCTTTTCAGATGTACTCCCTTTCCGCGTAACTCTGGATCATGCCCTCCAGAGTTGGCTCGTACTCCTTGAGGACGGCTTTGTCGCCCTCCAACACCGTGTTTGCCTGCACAAACACCTTGCGGGGCTGCTTCTTCTCCAGCACTGCGGGGCGAACCTTCTCCGCGAAGAAGTTGTCAACGTGCGTGATATCATCGTACATCTTCGTGCCATTCTCTACATCCGCCGTCGCCTTGAGGATGTGAAGTTGCTGCAGGTACTTTTCGACAGCAGGACGGCCGTGACTCAAGATCTTGCTGCGCTCCAGGCGGATGGTGAGGTCGGACAGATCATCCTTGGTGTACTCAAGCTCGCAGAACTCCTTTCCAGCATTCAAGAAGGTGCGGAGGATAGAGTAGCGGGCCTGCATGTGTGCCTGGCCCCACTTACGCGACTTGGGATCCCAGAACTCCAGGGCAACGACACCAGCTCTGGCCATGCTGAGGTAGCCTGCGTAGAGGACGTCGCCGGCCGGGCCATCAATGTCGGTCTTGCCATCACCAAATCCGAAGATGGAAAGGATGTCAAAGTCACAAGAGAGAGCCATGGCCACGCACTCGGCACGGCACTCCTCGTAGCTGGCTGCTACAGGACCGAAAACTGATCCCCAAGTTTGGCCAGGCTTGTACCAGGTGGTGATAGGCTTGTTTGTGAGTGGGCTCACGGGAGGGTTCTTGATATCAAAGTTGTATTCGCCAGGCTTGGTCTCTTGCAGGAGCTTGCCACAGCCATGGCCAAGGAGCTCGTGAAGGCCAACTTGAACCTCAAAGGCGGCGTCACGCCATTTGCTGTACGTTTCCAAGTCGCTCTCTTTGATGAAGGGAATTGGCTCGTTCGGAGGCTTCGCCGAAAGAACATTGCCCAAGCTGACGTTCTTGAAGCCTTCCGTCTGCCTGATGTCATCGTAGTTAGGAATGTTGATGCCCGCCGGAATGCTATGATAACGTCAGCGTCATTCCAGTAAAAGCTGTTCTCTCAAAAACCCACCCGCTACCAGCGAAGGACAAAACCTCAAGCGAGGTAAAGTCAGGGCTCAGGAACTTGTCCTTCTCGAACTCTTTATTCCAAGGAAGTCTAGGGATCAACTTGGGCGCGGATTCTACCAATTCACCAAAAGCTCTAGTTCTCTCCTTGTTGACCATGGCGGCGAAGCCCTCCCACTCGCCACGGATGCCGTGAGGGTCACGGTAGGTTTCGACGAAACCAATGTCGGTCTCAACCATAGGGCCCTTGTCACGAATCCAGTATCTCTGGCTGTTCTTGTATGCTTCAAGAGAACCGGTGGTGAAAGACTTCTCATACTCCTCCATCATCTTCTTCTCCGTATCATTGAGCGCATACTTCTGAGCCTGCTTGATGGCCTCGGCGATCTTGGCCATCTCTTTCGAGTAGTCGCCGAAGACCAGTCTCAGCTTCTTACCCTTGAGCTTACCCTCCAGCTCCCATTCCGACTCCGAGATATCCCTCGCATCCTTCGAGGGATCTTGAATAGCGGATGCAATCAGAACGTCAAAACCATCCTTCGTCTTCCGGACTCTCGTGTTCTCGGGTAGCAATTTCTTTGACTCAAGGAAGTCGCTGATGATAGTGATTTCCTCCTTGGTGATGTCAGGCGAGTCGGGGTAATATGCGGTGACATGGCCTCCATCAGGGTAGCCAAGAAGCATGCTCTCCTCATTTTTACCCGCAAATATGCTGTCCTTGAACTTCTCGTACAACTCCAGGGTCTCGGGCGTCAGTGTGGCCAGTGCCTTCAGCTGCCTGGCCTCAAGTCGCGGGACGAACTTGGAGTCGCCGAAGCTCTTGAAGTTGCCGGCGTTGCCCAGGAACTGGGCCGAGTACTCGAGGAAGGCCTTGAGCTCGTCATCCGAGAGGCCAGCGTCCTTCTGGACCTTCTTCCAGTCGCCCTTGGCATGCTTGTACAGGGTGATTATGAAGTCGTAGATGTGCTCGGACTCGGGGGAGACCTGACGGAGGACGATGCGCGTACCAGCGAAGCAGGCGCTGGTTACAGTTAGCAGGGTAGCTTAGCGCACGGGCGCAGGGTGAACTGACACGGAGATGTAGTGAGCGTAGAGCTTCTCCTGGTCGTTGAGAGCTTCAAAGTGGGGCTTGATGGCCAAGGGCACGACAGAGGGAGGGCTGTCGGCCAGGTAGTGCTTCAGGATATCGGGGTTCATGGTAGGCGTGGCGGATGGTTGGGCGGTGGTGAAAGGGCGAAGTTGGTGATGGCGGGGAACTACATGTCGCTGCGGGGTCCGCGTGGTTCAGGGCTCCAGGTCATTCTTGGCGGCGGCTAGATTCTTTGTGTACGGTACATACGCTGAAACGAGTGAAGGGCGAAAGGCTATCACGACGAACACGGGCACACGGCAGAGCACCAGACGGGCGTAGACAGTACACTGCTGGTCCACTCGCGACGACGCTGTTGCTGCTGCTGTTGCTGCTGAAGCCACGACGGGCGACGCTGCGGCAAGTGCCCAGGCGTAGGCGAGATGACATGGTCTCGATGCGAGAGACAGAGTGCAGCGCTGCGCAGTCTGGTGCTTGTGTGCCTCAGGAGGCCGTTTATTGCAGCGGAAATGGTGATTGGCGGGTCGACCATTGTTTTCAGGGCGGGTGCCCGTGCGCTTCTCGGCCACAACACTCGTCTTCGCCTTCCACCACACCGCTCCCGTCTTCTACTTTCCCTTCTCCATCCGCACCCACCACCCGACCATCGCCCTTCTCTAGCCTTCGACCACTCTCCTCTGGCCGACCAATCCACCACATCCTCACTCCCACCCATCCTCGACTACCATCACCATGCGCGAGATCGTACGTTGTCCCTCCAGCTTTTCACGCGTCCCCTGACGGCAGCCCCGCGTTTCCGCCTCAACACCAAAACATTCCGCTAACATCGTCTTTTTGCTGCTCTAGGTTCACCTCCAGACCGGCCAGTGCGTAAGTACAACCACACGCCTCGTTCTCAAGCCATTGTGCTAACTTTTTCCCAGGGTAACCAAATCGGTGCTGCCTTCTGGTTTGTTGCCAAAACACGCCGCCACCCCCCTCATACACTGACGTGAGACCCTTCAGGCAAACCATCTCTGGCGAGCACGGCCTCGATGGCTCCGGTGTGTAAGTATTTTCGCGCCATTGCTTTCGCCCGATCCCAGATGACTGACGACAGCAGCTACAACGGCACCTCGGACCTCCAGCTGGAGCGCATGAACGTCTACTTCAATGAGGTAGTTTGTGATGAGCCCCTAATACTTGGCCGCGAATCTTGTTATCTGACCATCCTTGATAGGCTTCCAACAACAAGTATGTTCCTCGCGCCGTCCTGGTCGACCTGGAGCCCGGCACCATGGACGCTGTCCGTGCCGGCCCCTTCGGCCAGCTCTTCCGTCCCGACAACTTCGTCTTCGGCCAGTCTGGTGCTGGTAACAACTGGGCCAAGGGTCACTACACTGAGGGTGCCGAGCTGGTCGACCAGGTCCTCGACGTCGTCCGTCGCGAGGCCGAGGGCTGCGACTGCCTTCAGGGCTTCCAGATCACCCACTCCCTGGGTGGTGGTACCGGTGCCGGTATGGGTACGCTCCTGATCTCTAAGATCCGCGAGGAGTTCCCCGACCGTATGATGGCCACCTTCTCGGTCGTCCCCTCCCCCAAGGTCTCTGACACCGTCGTTGAGCCTTACAACGCCACCTTGTCCGTCCACCAGCTCGTTGAGAACTCCGACGAGACCTTCTGTATCGATAACGAGGCTCTGTACGACATTTGCATGAGGACCCTCAAGCTCAGCAACCCCTCCTACGGCGACCTGAACCACCTCGTCTCCGCCGTCATGTCCGGCGTCACCACTTGCTTGCGTTTCCCCGGTCAGCTGAACTCTGACCTTCGCAAGCTCGCCGTCAACATGGTGCCCTTCCCTCGTCTGCACTTCTTCATGGTCGGCTTCGCTCCTCTGACCAGCCGTGGTGCTCACTCTTTCCGCGCCGTCACCGTTCCCGAGCTCACCCAGCAGATGTTCGACCCTAAGAACATGATGGCTGCTTCTGACTTCCGCAACGGTCGTTACCTGACCTGCTCTGCCATCTTGTAAGTCTCGCAGCAAATTGCGCAATTGCCATGGTGCTAACTGTATTTTAGCCGCGGTAAGGTCTCCATGAAGGAGGTCGAGGACCAGATGCGCAACGTCCAGAACAAGAACTCTTCTTACTTCGTTGAGTGGATCCCCAACAACGTCCAGACCGCTCTTTGCTCCATTCCTCCTCGCGGCCTGAAGATGTCCTCCACTTTCGTTGGCAACAGCACCTCCATCCAGGAGCTGTTCAAGCGTGTCGGCGACCAGTTCACCGCTATGTTCCGTCGCAAGGCTTTCTTGCATTGGTACACTGGCGAGGGTATGGACGAGATGGAGTTCACCGAGGCCGAGTCCAACATGAACGATCTTGTCTCCGAGTACCAGCAGTACCAGGAGGCCTCGGTCTCCGAGGGCGAGGAGGAGTACGACGAGGACATTCCTGTCGAGGAGGAGTAAGCTTTCGCAACAAGGATGCGGAGGGAGTAGGGCCACTGTGTGCCACTATTGATTTCTTGGTTTTTCTTGCAGAAAGCGTGGCGAGGATTGGACTTGCGCGTGTAGTTAGCGAATTACAACTGGTTAATGCTGCGATATTCCCCACAAGCTGAACATTTATCTCTTTCTGGGCCCAAGCAAAGCCTTCGATAGGCACCACGACGACGACTCACTCAGCCCAGCCCTATGGCCCTACGACCCAACGACTGCTGCCCCTCCCCGGTATCTCGGATCAGACGAAACTTGTTCCTGAAGATCATGCTCGTCCTTGCTAATCTTGGTTAAATTGAAAGACTGATATATCATATCTCGGCAGGCGGGCTGGCCCCCCTGTGATGGGGCGTGCAGATCAATCTCTGACGGGCTGATATGAGAGAAGACCCTGACTGGGGGGTGTGCAGGGATGCGGGTTTCTGGAATGGTAGGCCGGCGGCTCGGATTTCGTTCGCTCGGTTAACGAAGGGGGTTGGTATGGTGGGTGGGTAGGCTGGGGATGGTGGGGGTGTGCTGTGGTTGTTTGTAAGTATGGAATGGCTTTGCTGGGTTGCTGGATGGCTGATCGATTGGTGGAGAGTGGGGAGGAGGTAAGTATATGGAATAGCTAGGTACGTATCTAGGCAAGCTGCTGCTGCGTGATAGTGGGTAGAATTAGCAGAATGAGATCGGAAAAGTGGGCTGTTTTGCTGGGCTGGTTTGTCTGGCTGAGTGCGTGGTATGGGAGAGATGGTATTGCTCTGTCTGGGTACGAGCGGGGGTCTCAGACGTGGCATTGTTACACACCTAACGGCTATGAAGGCGACGAGTGACGTCGAGCAGTCGAGTGGTGTACAACAAGGCTTGTACGAGTACAGTTACGCGTGTGACATTGTTTCGTTACCTAGGTATCTTCCTCCAGCAACTCTCTCTTCCATCAGCAACCTCGCGTAGGCATCAAACATTCTTCCCCTTCCCCGTCCTCCGGCCCAACCACTCCCTATTCCAATCCAGCACTGCACGACTAAAACTCCGATACATCATCTTGCCCTCAAACGTACCACTCACAAAACTAAACGTCACGAGCGCAAGCGCGCTCACGGACCCCACAATCCCAAACCAGGTCCAGAACTGGCCTACAGTGAACTCGACGCCCTCAAACTGGCACGAAAAGTACGCTGCCATGAACGACACGGGCATGAACAGGATCGTCACTTTGGCGAGCAGCAGCGTGATGCGCGTCAGCCGCTCGACACTGAGCGACTCTTTGATCGCGATGAGGTTGAAGTTCTGCGGGGTGCGTGAGTTAGCTTACAGCCCAAGATCGATGAATAGGGGACGACTGTGGTGGGTGCGAGGATAGGGCATCGAAGGCGAGAGATCAGCTCGCGTACCATCATAACTAGGCTCTCCTTCTGGTCGAGGCATTCCTGGATCTCGCTCAGCGCGTACAATCGCGTCCTGTCCTTCAGCCTCTTGAACCTTGCTCTTGCGGCCGAGCTCAAACTGACACCCAGCATGCTCTCTGCTTCCGGGATATGCGGCCCTGACGAGGCTATCGAGTCCTCGATGTTCCGCTGGTCGCCGATGACGTGAGAGTTTTTGAGGCTGGCGAGTGTGGCTTCGTGCCGCTCGAGTACGCGGTCGCAAATGGCTTCGTAGCTTGAGTACAGCCGCTTCAAGACTGCCAGTTGCCGCCCGATCCGGTGCAGCTGGTTGACGTGCTTCAGTTCCGCTTTGCTCAGCATTGCCACGCGCACTTTTTCGAGCAGCTCGGCGTACTTGTGCTCCCGCCGTGCCACGAGGTTGTACGTCGTGTACCAGTCGTCGAAGAGGTAGTAGAATAGTAGGCCTGGTGCATCTGAAGGTCGGTGTGCTGCTTCGGCTGCGCTGGAGCCTATCCGGCGGCGAATAGGCAGGATGGCGATAGCGGGGTCTTTTGATGTGTCGTGGGCTTTTGAGATATTACGAAAGACGTTGAGTAGGTTGCGGCGGATGGAAAGGAGAGAGTAGTGGTCCTCGTGTTTGAGCGGGAGATGGCCGTTGCTGTATGGGTAGGGATCTTCGTGAATGGATATAACGGTTCGGTCTTCGCAGAGGATGAGCCAACTCCAGACACGTTTGCCGTCTGGGAGGTCATCGCTTCGGCTCTCGATCCCCTCGGTTGCAGGTAAGGGTGCTTGGACTTTGATGTTGTGGAGAGAGTTATAGCCTAAACAAACATCTACACACTATGAGTAAGTGGCTTCTGGTGAGTTAGATTATGTTCCTTACAGTGTCTGCCCTCGTCTACTGTCGCCCAGTGCCATACTTCATCAACCATTTGATAGTGACTTACCCCAAAAGAGGGTTCAAGTGGAAGGTCTGCAAGAGGTATGGCATCAGTGCCAAGCTGATCCTCAGGATCTCCTAAAGTTGAGGAGCCTGAAGTGCCTGGCCGTGCTGCCTTCCGATGGAAGCCATGGTAGTGATTCATACGCTTGAAGAGGGAAGAATGACTGATAGCATCTGACTGCTGACTCGAGTCCTGTATTGGCTCGGACTTCATGAGTTCAAATAAACGCGGCGAGAAGTCGTAGTGCTTCGCAAGGGTCTACAGTTCAGTTAGTACAGAAGTGATTTTGTATGGCTCTAGGAAATAATTACAGCTAGGATTTCCCTCTGTTTGTAAGGAAGCCATATGTTGCTAAGAATGTCATTAGAATGTGGCAGAAACACTCTTGATCAACTCAACTCCACGCACATCCATCTCGTACTGTCATGTGTAGCTGCCTGAATAGCAGTGTCAGTTGATGCCTTTGAAAGAAGGACTGAAGGGTTATGAAGCACGATGCGACTAGCTGTGGAAGAGGGCATAGAAGGTGACATTCTGAGGAACCTACACCGGCGGAAACAAGTGCTTTGATCTCATCATCGCCCAGGTTGAAGCCACACCAAGCTTCATCGTCAGCGAAATCGATGACGAAGTTCCGGCTATGCGCGTCTGCTACAGCTCGCTGAAAATTAAGGAAATTCGTCGGATCGTCAAAGTCGCGAAATTTCTCAGTGATATCGCTATTTTGAAGGTCGTGATAGAAATCGGGGAGATCCTTCCCATGGAAGCTCGGCGATACCTGCTGATGGTCCTCAACTGCGAGAGCCATTAGTTATATACAACGCCCCAGGAATGCAACAACGGAAAAGAGAGCAGCGCTGCGTAAGAAACCTTCGTCCTCTGTGTGCGGTATATCATCGTCAAGAGGTTGATCGGCCGAGCCTGGTGACGGCTGAGGTCCATCGTCCCAAGCACGCGGCAAGGTCACGCTGCGCCGCCCCTGCGCCCCAGTCACACAAGGATGAGCTCGCGTAGTTCATGCAACCCGCGGAAGGCAAACTCTGACTCCGCGATCCTCCTCAGGTAACCGTCAAGCGAGATTCACCATCTTGTGAGATGGTGATAATCATACCGAGTAGAAGAAGAGAGCTAGTTGAGATACGTAGAGATTTTGCGTACTCTAAGACCTTTTTGCCCGTACCCGAGGTTCAGGCCGTAAGCTAGGTAGGGAGTACTGTATAGGGACACAGGGACTGCTTGTATCGTCCCCTGTCTCGCTAGGCGGTAGGATCTCGGTTCGCGGTAACAGACGTTACCTGCCGTGCCAACGCATGCGCGTGAAGGCCTGTGGCCAACCTATTTAAGGAGGACGTTTTCTCATGTTGGAGGATGAAGTCAGATACCATCGTAGTGCAGCGACCCGGTGAAGAACGATCTCCCAACAGCACTAAGGCCCACAAAGCTCTTCCGGCGCAACGATAGAGGCACAACGATGGCTGCCTACGGCTTTACGACCGCGGTGGTACCTAAGCATTGCCAAGATCCGAGGATTTGGAACGAGTTGGTGCTGCGTCAGAAGGAATTCCGCCTCAAAGCCCTACAACTGGATCCTGCAGCATTTGGTTCGACCTACGAACACGAAGAACAATATCCTCTGGAGTTATGGGCGAATAGATTGAAGAACCCCAAAGTGATTACTCTGGTGGCGCTTGACGGACCTGCTGTTGAAGTCCGTTCCGAGACTTCCGACCCGGATGCAGCAGCTGCTGAGATCCTTCGCCACGAGTGGCTCGGCAGTTTACGTTTGGTAGGGGTAGAGAAGGAAGACGAAGCCCATCTGCTGGCTACGGGGTCTCCCTGGGGTAGCGAAGCTCGAAAAGATGAAGGCCAGAAGGAGGCATTTGGTTCCGATGCTGTCCCGCGCTATCACCTGTCCGGCATGTTCGTTGTACCGGCCGCCCGCGGAAGAGGCATCGGCAAGAAACTCATCGAAGACGCCATCTCCCATTCCAGTAGGGCTGGACGTGTGAGATATACCATCATGGTCGATGCCGACAACGTCCCAGCAACATCACTTTACTCGAAGCTAGGATTCCAAATCCTCGACGAATGGGAGTACGAACGGATCAAGACAAGCGATCAAACACAACCGATTATGAAAGTCTGTCGGTATATGGATTTCTTTGCGGGAGCCTGAGAGGGAATGATTTGGAGGCATGCAGATATTCGCATTAGTAGGAGATTTGCGTTCGAAATGACTGTCTGGAACACGGCTTGCCTGGTGCAAACATGCACCCGTGAAATGCAAAGCAGAGATGTTCCCAGTTGACGTCCGGATGAGCAAGAAGGCGATGCCGAAAACCTTACCATGTCCCAATCGGGCTAGCGTTCGCTTAGCAAATCCGGCGCACCGTGGGCCGAAACGGCGTCGCCAAATCACCGAGCGGCGAAGTTCTGAACTCTTCAACCACGACAGTTGCGCCTAGTCCTCACCAAAAGACCCTCAAGATCTCTTGGAAGACGGTTATTCAAAATGTCTAAGATCACCGTCGCCGGCGTGGTCAGTAGCGGTCCTCCTGCCCCCGGGCGCTCTTACTGACTTTGCGCAGCGCACCAACGTGCAGGAGCTCCTCCGTTACTCCAACGAGGAGAAGAAGAGGAACTTCCTCGAGACCGTCGAGCTCCAGATCGGCCTCAAGAACTATGACCCCCAGCGGTATGTTGCGGCCGGCTCTCACTTTGCGCTGGACATTGGCTAATGAAGACAACAGTGACAAGCGTTTCAGCGGTACCGTCAAGCTGCCCAAGGTCCCCCGCCCCAACATGGCCATCTGGTATGCACACTCCGAATCGCTGGCGAACACCAAGCGGAATTTGGCCCAAAAAGAGCGCGAGGCTAACGGATACATAGCATTCTTGGTGACCAGCACGACATTGACCGTGCCAAGCACGGTGGTGTTGACGCCATGTCCGCCGACGACTTGAAGAAGCTGAACAAGAACAAGAAGCTCATCAAGAAGCTCGCCCACAAGTACGACGCCTTCGTCGCCTCCGACACCCTGATCAAGCAGATCCCCCGTCTCTTGGGTCCCGGTCTTTCCAAGGCGGGCAAGTTCCCCACCCCCGTCTCCCACAGCGAGGATCTGTCCGCCAAGATCACCGAGGTCAAGTCCACCATCAAGTTCCAGCTGAAGAAGGTTCTTTGCATGGGTGTCGCTGTCGGCAACGTCGACATGACCGAGGACGAGCTGATTGGCAACATCATGCTTTCCATCAACTACCTCGTCTCCCTGCTTAAGAAGGGCTGGCAGAACGTTGGAAGCCTTACCATCAAGGCTTCCATGTCTCCTCCCCGCCGTCTGTACTAGAGTGCTAGGGCGCTTGTTGGATGTGGTCTGTGGGCTTTGTATTGCTGCTTAGCCATTAACTTGGTAGCGCGGCATGCATCTTGAAAATAGCAAATGGATACGCAGTCAACAAATTTCTGTTATATTATCGTGACAAGCTGTGACATTAACGATGGACGGAGCCCGTGTTTGTTCTTTTGGTGGCAATTTTCGTACACCCAGAAAGCAGTGCTTCACGAAAAACGCGTGAACGCGAGCATGGACGTTGACGACGCGTTTCGACCCCGCCGACGCGGATGCAATTTTTCACGCGACTGCGACAAGACTTGGCCGGATACAAATACGCGTATCGCGAAAGGCCCAAAGAGCCTATTGCGTTTTTTCACGTGCAACCCGGTATATCGCACACGACGGACTGCAGAAACTGCGCAGTAGTCGCGCGAAAAGCTCTTCGTTTAAGCGAAGGCATGTAGCGGCCATCCCACAACCACGGCCCATGAAACGAGCAAAACGCGATTGGTAGGAAAGAACGGACGCAAGACGTCTATCAACGAGGCCGGGAACGGAAGGAGGAGCACAGTGCCCGAAGACACAGCAAAACCCTCAGCAAGCCACCGTAGTGGAGCCTCGATAAGGTATGTATACCTGACTGATGATAGAGAAGAAAAAAGGAGAGTGCGAGAGGTCGGCGAGGGTTTTATGGACGGATTTGCTGCGCGCTAGTGAGGCTTAGTCAGTTGTCGGCGGCCGGACTCCCGGCCCAACACTGCGCACGTGAGCTCGCTGTCGCCTTCCCGCCTTTTCTTTCTCTTGGGGGGCTGATTTGCTAATTGGGCTTGCTCAGTTGTCGCCAAGGCGTCATCGCGCTCGAGTGCTCTCCGGTTTGTTGTCTTCCTGATGGATTCCCTTAGACTTCCCTCCCGCAGTGGCGGTGGGCTGCGCTGTATATTATTAGTAAAGGCTCCTTTCATATTCGTTCCAATTGCATCCTTATCATTCATTATCCTGGCCCTTTGATTACAAGCATGTCTGATAATGACTACGCCGCAAGGTAGGTCGAGCTCTTTATTTTGTCCCATAAAGCCATTCATTTATCATCTCCTGTCACTTTCCGGGCTTTCATCTAACCCATCTCCAACATGACAGAATGTCGGGAGAACCTCAAAGCCGCTCTCGAAGTCCATCGAGAGGCTTGGATGAAAGAGTAGCAGAAGACATCGAGGGCGAGTCCCAAGAAGCGCGTCTGGAACGACTCGGCCGCCAACGCCCAGAAAAGTTCAAATCATTATGGAATGAAATCGGCTTTGTCTATTCCATTACAATGTCCCAAGCTTTGACGGTGCGCGCCACGGAGCATCCCAGATCACGACCTTGTACTGACCCAGCCCAGGAATACTTTGTCTCCGGCTTCAACGTCGTCCTTCCAACTGTAGCCGAGGATTTGAACATTCCCTCCGCATCCAGCACTTGGCCCGCCAATGCCTTTTCCCTCGTGGTCGCCTGCTTCCTGCTCACCTTCGGTAGGCTTGGCGACATGTACGGCGGCTTCCCCGTCTATGTCGCCGGCATCGCCTGGTTCACAGTCTGGTCTTTCATTGCAGGCTGGTCGCAAAACGAACTAATGATGGACTTCTGCCGAGCCCTTCAAGGCCTTGGGCCAGCTGCGTATCTGCCAACTGGCCTGATGCTTCTTGGAAGCGTCTACCGGCCTGGACCTCGGAAGAACATGGTATTCAGCTTGTACGGTGCTATGGCGCCACTAGGCTTCTACATCGGGATCTTTTTTGCAGGTGTTACAGCGCAATATACAACATGGCGATATTATTTCTTTATTGGAACAATACTGAGCCTGAGCACAGTCGTCGTCGCGTATTTCACCATCCCTTCGGACAGCGAAGAAAGAAAAGGCCTGCAAATCAAGATGGACTGGTGGGGAGCGGTGCTGATTTCCTGCGGACTTATCCTCTTCGTCTTCGCCATCACAGACAGCGCGCACGCTCCCAACGGATGGGCCACACCATACATCCCGACTCTACTCGCAGTGGGCGTTCTGCTCCTCATGGCTGCTGTCTATGTCGAAGGCTGGGTTGCAGAGATGCCTCTCCTGCCATTCGACATGTTCAAAGCCAAGTACATGAAGCCGCTGTGCGTGGCTCTTCTCTTCGCGTACGGCAGTCTAGGCATTTTCCTCCTCTACGCGACCTTCTAGTAAGCCCACACAACACCCCTTCCCCCACCCAACCAATCACACAACACTAACGGCCACCCACCAGCATGAGCGAAATCATGGGCGGCACGCCCCTGCAACTAGTCGCATGGTTCACGCCCATGGCCCTCGGCGGGTGCATAATCTCGACCGTGGGCGGCCTAGTCCTGCACCGTATCCCCGGCACAGGCCTCATGATCCTCTCGGGCGCAGCCTTCATCATCTGCCCCCTGCTATTCGCGCTCGCCCCGCCCGGCGCCAATTACTGGGCCTGGACCTTCCCGAGCATGATCTGCGCGACCATCGGCATCGACGTCACGTTCAACGTCGCCAACGTCTTCATCACGACGAGTCTGCCGCTGCGCCAGCAGGGCCTTGCTGGCGCCCTCATCAACTCCCTCCTCCAGCTTGGCATTGCCGTGTTTTTGGGGTTTGCGGATGTGGCCGCTGCGCGCACGAGTGATAGGGGGAAGAGGGAAAGCTATAAGGTCGTTTTTTGGTTTGAGGTTGCAGCTGCCGCTGTCGCGTTGGCGCTTATGGTTGGGTTCGTGAAGATTAAGGCTGCGAAGAGTGGGTTGACTGCTGATGAGAAGGCGGCGTTGGAGGCGGAGGAGGCGGAGCTGCAAGTCGAGGGGAGTGGTGGGAGTAGGGGGTAAGGTGCTGTGAGGTGTAGAAAGAGGTGGAGATGAAGGTAATGTAGATAATAAGAATAATGTAATCACGGAACTATCTCAAAACTGTCTAGGCACGATCATCGTAGGTACAGTACTTACTTCTACGCCTGCCTACACGAAACAGTTTCGTAGTAGATACCAAGGAAAATAGAGAGAGATATAAATACGTGCCTGGAAGCGTAAACCAATTCCGCATACATACCGGCTAGTAACCCGGCCTAGGTCACAAAACATATGAAAGAACACCCGGCAATGCCATCGGTCTTGAACTGCCTAAACAAAGCTTGGTTAAGCAAAGACATAAACAAGCATCGCACATTCTTTCACAATCTACAAGGTCTTTCACGCCACTTCGATGCTATCAAGCATCAAGCCCTCCAACTGATACACCGTATAAGTTCACAGCAATGGTGGCGTTCAACACCAGCTTGAAGCGATGATTGCATGGATCAAGAGAGCCGCTCGATTGCAGAATTTCGGGAAAGATTATTGCAATGGGAAATTCAAGTTATGGTCGCAACTGCCCCATACTGAGGAAACCAGTTCCATGCGTGCCTTCTAAGATCTTCGATACCCTTCGTGCTCTGTCCATTGGCTTTCTCAAAACCATGTTTTATAGCTTGAAATGGTAGAATTTCGTGAAAATACTGCTCAGTGACCGACGCTGGTTTGTGTTGCACTGTCATGGCATGCGCAGAGCGTCTGAGTTCCAACAGCGCAGGGTGTAGAGCTGGTTCTAGATATCCTGACAACGGCATAGTCACCAGAAAACTCTCAAAGAACGTTAGACCATCCAGTGAATACCCATAAGCTCAGTCCTCTTCACTGTTTGCTCAGAAAATGCCATCCGTCTTCTCTGAGAACCAGGGCTCCGGTACTGCTCACAATGACCATTTTGTTGTCGTGCAGGCAGATACAATGCTTTTTATTTAGCTCTTCACTGACTTGTCTTCGGGAGATATCGTCAATAAGAACGGCCTAAGTTTAAGTTAGCCTCTGCCGCCATAGAGTACGACGAACAGATGATTGGGTGTGGTGCTATTCTCCCTACTAAACCTGTTTGCAGATTGTCAACAACGAAAGCTGTCCGCGCTCCAGAAAAGATAACGCAGTGGTTGAACTTTTGCTGATGGTCTACATAAATTCAGAGTAACAATGACAATTATCACGATCTCAAAGTGACGAATTACATGCTTACGCCTTCCGCCTCGCACTAAACCACTGACTACTGTGCAGTGTGTTGTTGTCCTGCTCACTATGCTTGGATCCGAGTGAACCTCTATTCCTCTTCACGGTCCGACGATCCGTCAACATCGCCAGAAGCCACAACAAGTGGGCCAGCGCCGTCCGGGGCAATCTTTAAAAAGGTTGGATGTGTTTGCTTCTCCGCTTGCTTGCTTGTGGGGCTATGTGAGCAGACGAGCCAAGTTTTGTTTGGTGAAAGGGTCATGGGGACTGCGCATCACGTCTACAGCTCCTGAGAGTTGGTACCTATCTTTATAGTGATATGTCTTGACCGAGTTTGCTCGGAATAGTTGCTGGTCGCTCTTGTCGCACTTTACGCTTCCGATGTAGAGTGTTGATTGTCTCCATAGCACAAGCCAGTGACAACGACCGCTTGTCACGCAGGGAAAGCGTACCTAGCCGTAATTATCTTTTGTTTCTTGAAGAGCGAACCGCTCCCTCAAGTGCCTCTTTGTCCATATCTTCCATGCCAATGTTAATCCTTTGGCGATAGGTTGATTGAGCCTTTCTACTTGACCGACGTGGGATGTGCAGACGCCGCCGCTGCTGTATTGTCTGGCTCTCAGGAACCAGTGGTCTGGGGCTTGACGCCGTCTTCGTAATTGAGCGTAAACGGTTGTTTAAGCTCACTTAAAAGGATGCGGGCAGGACGAACTTCAGTGAAGCAAACGAACGCGCTGGCAAAGAAAACGTAAGAGAAGATGTACGGTGCAAACAGTGCTAGGCGTCATCAGTCGGCCGGATGCCGAGTTGTGGCATTTAACATACAGCGAGCGCCACACCTTTCGCACATTAACAACAGAACGCCACCAACCCCCCACCATCACGAAAACAGTAACACCGCCCCCCTCCCCCTCAAGCATATAAGTTCGTTCCGCCAGTTCACTGTTGTCCTCCGGGATACAGAGGGGCTAGTGGCGCAGTGGTCCTGGGGGTAATCGCAGCCCCGTAAGAGATTCGGTGTTCCGTTCCAGGGCTGCGTTCGAATCTGGGGGTTGGCAACTTTGTAAGTCTTCGGCTTTCCGTTCCAGAGTTGCCGTTCGTTCTGGGGGCCACAGTGACGTCTAAACGCACTGGGGAAACTTGCCACAGTAGGCGAGTTTATAGGGCCTTCGGGCCTGACTTTTTGCTGCCGTGGGCTCTGGATGGTGGTGTTGTTTTTCCTTTCCCGTAGCAATGCCGGCGTGCTATCTGCCCAATGCTTCTGGCGGTCACTTCACGTTGTTCGTCAGATACTAGTGGTGTTGTTGAGTCTTGATGTTGAGTCTTCTCGCTCGTGATCCTTCCTTTCCTTGAAGTTGATGTTCCAGCAATGCACGTTCTATGCCCACTGGCTTCTGACGGCTACTATGCTTGTACACCACATACTCGCGATGTTGAACTCGTGGTGTTGAGTTTCCTCGCCCGCGACACGGTCTCTCTCCGCGAAATTGTGCTACAACAGTGAGCATCCTGCGCCACAACATCCGACTGCCGCATGCATGAACACCTCTATAAGCATGATTGTCTATCGTTTGATGTGTAGGTATTAATTCAGACCGATAAGTATGGCTGGCTAACAAAGCAACGACACCAGCAGCACCGCTTCTTTGTGGGCGTTTCACTTGCGCCCGCAAACACGGCTCGTCGTCATACTTCCTCCGCTGCTTCCTCGACGTTCTCTTCATTTCGCTTGCTCCCCTTGGTCCGGTTTCTCTGCTGCATCGTTTTCCAGGCGACAAGTTCCCGACGCACCCGAATCGCCGCCTACGATACTCGCGACGACGTCGCAACTCAGAACCAACACTTCGCGATCATCGGTCAGCGACATATAAGATGAAGGCAAACTACCTCTATACACAGCAGCAGTAAAGAGGTCACAAAGGAGAAAAGTACAAGGTTTTTGTTGTGTCCCTGAGCCGTCTGTCTCAGCCGCACCGGCTCCAAGGGCATGGTGCGCAAGTCCTCTCGCTTTGCCCAAGCGTGCACTTGCGTTGTAAACGCACCTTTGCTAAGAAATTAGGAGGGGCTTGATTTCGCCAGTCATACTTGAAAGCAAGCAATAGGTGCGATATCATGCTTACTTTTTGCAGTGGAGTACTCGCACCAAAGCGCTGCCGGTATCAAGGGATATTAGTGACGGTGGGTCATAGTACAGAGCACCATTTTCTCCAGATAATCATGACCATCATACTTCATCGATGCGTATGATTGCACAACCTATAGTTCTCCGCGACAATAACACAGCACCTACAGTTCAAACCCTAACCTAAACCTCGATTGCTTCGTGCCTGCGACGGACTTCAGCATGGCCCACTCCCTCCCTTATGACGCCGTCCTTACTCTTTTGGGTTTTGTCCCGACTGTCCTCTGTTCTAGAGTCGATATCACCTAGAAAAGCAATGCGTGGCCCATCATGCGGTGGCAAACTCGTCCCCTACTTCACCTGTTCATCTTTGGTTTAACTGAGTCGTCTGGCACATTCTATTGCGGAAAATGCATAAGTAAAAAAGGGTCGGAAATACCTTAAAGTAAGTTAGGTTAAACTCGAGATAAAATAATCCGAAGCTCGTCGACGACAACAACACCAACACCAACGTCACCACCACCACCAACCGAACTCAACCCGCGACCTCAAACACAAGCAGCCCACAAAAGCCCTCTCCCTCACCTCGCACCGAGTCATTCCCATCCGGCCCCCCATGGCACGGCATCCCAAGGCTCAACAAACGTCGGAGCAAGGGCAGCACACGAGTAAGCGTTGCCCCGAAAGCGCACGATGAATGACAAGCCAAAAGGCCACCACGCCCGCCGTCGAGTCAGAAAAGGCCTCGCTGCTGCCGCCCACGCCCCCTTTCGCGCGCCGGCGGATTTGAACTTCGGACATAGCGCGAGTAATTAGGCGCCCTCCCTCGGTCGAGAGACCCGGCTACTCACGCGCTGCCGGGCCGTCGCTGTTGCTGCTGCTGCTGCTGCTGCTGCTGCTGCTGCTGCTGAACAGCAACACGCACGCGCCGGGAGACTGAGAGAGCAGCGGGAGCGCTTGCTTCCTTGCGGCATTCGCCTATACTATATAGACATGGGCTGCTATGTAAAGTACGGACACTGGCAGGGCCTTGGCAGCCCGGCGGCCCGGGAATAAGGTACGGTAACGCACGCTGCTCGCTCCTCCACCGCAGCACCAAAACGACGGATGACACTACTCGCGTCTCGCGCCGTACCAACGCTCCGGACCTACTTTTACACCCTCCCCTCGCCCACAGCCACGACACTGACCAAACCGCCCCGAGTCAGCGCCCCCGATTCGGCACCCAAACCGCAACTTCGAACATAGTGCGAGTAAGCCGGGCTGAGCGGCTGAGGTCGCCCCGGCGCCGACCTAGCGTCCCAGCTACCTACGCAACACGCACGCCTTTTTCGCGCCTTTGCCCTGCGTATGCCTCTATACCACTGCTGCCAAGCTGTACTGTAGCAACAGTAGCAGCAGGGCGCAATACCGGCGCGCGCAGGTACGCAGCCATTGTTCCCGGCCTTCCGCCGCCGATGGTGTAGGGTTCGGCGCGAGCGCGCGCGCACGCCCGGCCCGCATGCGGCGTGCATCACACGGCCAACTTCCGACGTAGTGCGAGTAAGAAGCGTGCTTGCGAGCATGGATGGTAGCCCTGCGTACGGCAGCCTTGCCACACGGCGCGCCGCTGGCGCCGCTGCCCTCGCCCCGTTGCGTTTGGGGCGTGGCGTCTTGGTTGCCGCTTCGGGTAGGTGTGGCGAGCACAGGGGGGTTTCGTCCTGCTGCTATAGTCCGGGGCGAGCGAGCTTTTTGTTCGCCTTTCGGGGCTGATGAGGCGAGCGTTCTGTGGGCCGGTCTCGTTGCAGGCTGGGTGCGAGTGTGTCGTGCCTTAACTGCACCGCTTGGCTGCTAATGCACTTTTTGGTCGCAGTAGGTAGTTACATATCGTCGGCAATTTTGGAATTTTTCTGCTTTCGTTTTTGAAAATAACCTCAGGCAAAATGCCGTGAGAGTCGTTCAGGTGATCGATTTTGTGAAGACCCGGTAGTCTTGCATCCTCCGCCTGGATGTCTCAATTAGGGTAATCGGGCATAGCACAGCTCCCCCAAGTATACCGTCTCCTGCGCACCCACTACTGCGCATCAGTCAACACCCTCGTCCAGTCAAACTTCTTCCAAGCCTTCCTAAACCCCTCGACCCTACGATCAGACCTATGCCACCGGCCCTGCCTCTTAATGACGTCGGGCCCCGCATCCACCATCCCGCCAATAACCTCTCTCGCAAACAAGTCTCCCTTGGGCCAGCGTCTCTCGTCCTCGACGACGTGGCCCAGCCCGCCGTCCATCTCGAACCACGCGTGGAAATACGGCATCTCCTTCGCGATGCTGCGGCGGAAGGCCAGCTTGCCCATGCCCTCGCGCGCCGCCTTGCCCGTGTCGATGACCTTCTTGTGCTGGCTCCACTCCTCGTCCGACGTGAGAATCGCCTCGCGGAAGAAGGCCGGCGCCGTGTCGCCGAGGCTGTAGGGGATCGGGACCGCCATCATCGCTGCGTGCAGGTGCCGATGAGGAGCTGCCGCGTTTTCGTAGAAGATGACTGACCGCCCTTGGTCGTGGTACATCCGGATTAGGCATTTCATGAAGTTCTTCCACGATGTTAGTGTATTGATCATTTGGCATGGGTGGACATGGAGGGGTGGCTTACTCGAATTTCCTCCCATTCGTCGTCGTCGCATTCGAGTAGATTCTTCCGGTGTTGAACTGGTACAATGCAAGCGCCACCCTCGCTAATCTCTGGCTCGGTCGGAAGAGTCATATATACTCTAGTGGCCAGCGATACTGTGGGTGCAACAGGCGGGGTATTCGTATCCTCGTGGTGACATAGGGGGCAGCTATCAAGGATTCTGTTCATCTTGTGGAAGTCGCTGATTGCCGTATTCCGCAGGTTGACTGTCGACTTGGGAGCGCGCTTGGCCAGCCTGCTGGCGTTTTCGTCAATGTAATCGAGGTCGTTGTCGAATTTCGCATCCTTCGCGATGCGCTCTGCCAGCAAAAGGCCTTCGTTGCCTTGACCCCTGGTCCTCCGTTCTTGTCGTACCATGTCATCAATGCTCATGTCCTCGTTCTCCTCTACCAGGCCCCGCTCCCTGCCTCGCTTGTTGTCAATCTCGTTGACCTCGCCCTTCCGATTTGCGAGCATGCGGTTCTCCATGGCACCCAAAACGACAACTTCCGGCTCCTTGCGGTTGGCAGCGCCGGCCATGGCGTCGTTGTACTCGGCCTCGAGCTTCGCTGCTTTTGGAGCACCCCTCATCTTCGCCTTCATCATCTGCGCCCTAAGCTTGTTCAATGCCGTCTGGTCAAGGACGGTCGTCCTTGCTGGAGGGTTCTTCTCTTCCATGATTTGGCCTTGTGGCGGCAGGTCGGGAACAGCCCGTTCATGCTCAGAACCCCTCCGCACACCGGCGGCCATTTTTCGCTCCTGGAACAGCTCTCCGCTGGGCTTCTCCTTTCCAACGTAGTCCTTGCCGTACCTGTCGCGCCGGTCAAGCTCAATCTCTTCTTCCCGTGCATCATCAAAATCGCGCAGGTCGCCGAATCTCTCCAGAGCAATCTCCTCAACCGATTTGCCTGTCTCTTTCGCTTGACGATACACAGCCTTGAGCTTCGTCATACGCCATTGTGACCCTGCATCCCCGAATGTGTAGCGGACTTCATGCTGCGCCGGTTCGTCCGCAAGCGCGCTGGTCTCTTTCCCTTCCTGCAAGTCGCGTAGATGAGAGTTGATCTCCTTGTCATGGATCTTCAGCTGGTAATCCTTCTGTGTAGCTTTGGTCTTGTCTGGCTCGGGCTCCTTCCTCCTCTGCACATAGTCCACGTCTATCGCTGACGGCGCCTCCATCCAAGAATCGCGCTTCAGCTGATTGTCTTGCGCATCGGCTAGGCGCTTGTCCAGAATTTCTTCTCCGGGAGGGGCGTCCATAGTACCCTTCTCGACAAAGTCTTGGTCTTCCTCGTCTACGATGGGCGACCGGGAGCGATCAGAGCTACGGTGCCGGCGTCGCGACGAGCGATGGTGGTCCTCACGGTCGTCGTCGTCCCTCTCGCGCCGAGAGCGCTTGTGCCGGCGGTGTGAATCATCGTCTTTGTCCCGAGAACTGTGATGGTGGGAGGTACGATGATGGTGGTGGTGATGTCTCTGGTCCTTGTCCTGCGCGCGCATTAGCTGGTGGACATGAGGTCAGAGGGTTTGCGATGAAATACTTCGGAGCGGTGATGGCGCCGTTCTCTGCTACGGCTACGATGGCGCTTCTTGGGTGGCTCCTCTGCCTTGTTTGCTGCGAGTTCGCGTTCGAAATCCTCGAGGGTCATGGTGGGTTTGTTGATGTGGTCCAGAGAAGCTGCGCCGCCGTTGCGGCACGCGGGATGATGTCGTTCGCGTGCAGGCGAAGGCGGTCAAAGATAGTCTTGGCCGTTTATATCTAGTAATCGCTCTCATCTGACGGCCACGACTACCACGCTCGGCCCGAGCCGAACTTTTCTGGGCTGACGTCGTGCGCCTTTCCTCGATAAACCTCCACCATAAATTTTAGGTATCTTCCATCACTACCATCACGATGAAACTCGCCTACTGGGACGCTCGCAAACTAGTCGCATTGCAATGGCGATGAATCCCTCTGGCTTTCCCGTAACCATTATCTGCGTCGCTATGACCGACAGCGAAAAGACTACCTCAAGCAGCACATCGACTCGTAAACCTATTCTAAGGAATCGCCGCCGTACGTGGTCAACTTGGATCCAACTGCGCGCTAGGTTCTGTTTGATAGCAGTATTGACCAAGACCAAGCTTCGGGCGTGACTCACCAAATGGTATAAGAAAGTGTCAAACAAGGGCTACGAAGTAATATGAACCCTCCGATGAGAACCAAGCTTTGTAAGCCATTGCTCGAGTCGATGGGTCAACGGGATTTGATAGAGTATGGAGGCCGCCTGGACATGGAGTTGACCGGTGGGAATTTATGTATACCAAATCCAGTGAAGTTTTTATAGGAGTGTTCATCGCAATGCGAACGAACTTTTGTGTAGAAAGTAGTTGATTTGCATAACAGTCGGTCCTGTTCTTACATCTGGAGCAAGAGTTTAAGTCCCTTCCAGCTTAAGACTTGGATAACCTGCAAGAAAGTTGAGTTCTTTTATACAGCGCACGGGCCATATACCGCAAAGAGATCCCGGACGATCAGAAGGGTCACAGAAAGACGCGTGAACATTCCAGCGACCGTACATTTACTTGCCCAGGGTCTAGAGGATCAGGTTCTTCAGCAAAGAGTTGTCCTCCAAATTCTTCTACCAAGGTTCACAAAGAAACTCGAGTGCATCCCCGTTCTTTTTTGCAGGCTCGCTTAAAGCAAACTCTTGGCGCTCACCTCGCCGACATCTTCAATGGAATTTCTGCCCCACAGCGCGCGACAACATCACCACCACCGCACGCCGCAACGCCAACAACAGACACCATGGCCGACGTTCTGAAGGAGTCGCCGCTCCGCGCGGTCCAAGTCGAGGCGCTTGTCCTCATGAAGATTATCAAGCACTGCTCCCAGACCTTCCCCACGACGGCCACGGGCTCCCTCGTCGGCATGGACGTCAACGGTGTCCTGGAGATCACCAACAGCTTCGCCTTCCCTAACGTCGATGCTCCCACTACCGACAGCCACTCTGACAATTCTGCCAACGTGGCCGCCGCCGCGCCCCGTGCCCGGGCCAACGTCGTCTACCAGAACGAGATGATCAAGTTCCTGCGCGAGGTCAACGTCGATGCCCAGAACGTCGGATGGTACACCAGCACGAGCATGGGCAACTTTGTCAACATCAACACCATCGAGAACCAGTTCTTCTACCAGAAGGAGATGAACGAGCGCACCGTCACCCTGGTCCACGATGTTAGCAGGAGCTCGCAGGGCGCGCTGAGCCTGAGGGCCTTCAGGTTAAGCCCTCAGTTCATGGTGGCGTACAAGGAGGGCAAGTTCACCACTGAGAGGTAGGCCAAATTCAATCGACCAATAACTAGGTACGAGGGACTAACAATGTGCGCAGCCTCCAGAAGTCCGGCCTCCGCTACCAGGACATCCTCGTCGAGCTTCCTCTCACGATCCACAACTCGCACCTCCTGACCTCTCTGCTCCACCAACTCCCCTCGCAACCCCCGAAGAGCGAGCTCCAGTTCCCGACCAATCTCGCCGCGCTGAACCAGGACCCGCTGGTGACGTCGACGCCGCTGTGCCCCAACTTCGAGGCGCTGGACCTGAGCATCGACCCCTTCCTCGAGAAGACGTGCGACCTGCTGCTCGACTCGATCGAGGCGCACCACACGGAGCTGAACAACTACCAGTACTACCAGCGCAGCGTGGGCCGCGAGCAGGCCAAGATCACGGCGTGGCAGCAGAAGCGCAAGGCCGAGAACGCGGCGCGCGCCGCGGCCAAGCAGACCCCTCTGCCCGAGGACGAGTGGCAGCGCCTGTTCAAGCTGCCCCAGGAGCCTAGCAGGCTCGAGACCCTGCTTAACTCGAGGCAGGTCGAGCAGTACAGCAGGCAGGTGGATGGCTTCACGGCTGGCGTTTCAGCCAAGATGTTCGCTGTCAAGAGCAACTTGCTGCCGGGCGATGCTTAGACGTAGGGAAGAGAGAGAGAGAGAAAGAGGAAGCGGGATTTGGTGCGTGCGCGTGTGTGTGTGTTCGTATGTGTGGGAGTGGTGGGAGAGAGAAGGTCTTTTCTTTTGCATTGGGCTTTGGCGTTCGATGAAAAATTCGGCGATGCGAATAGACAAGCACCTTTACGAAGGAATGGCCATGGGGTTACGTCTTGTCATGCGCTGCTGAGTCTAGAGCAAAATTGTTTGAAACGAACGACTCGTAATGACCTGCGGTACGTCTTGAGTTCGGTGCCAGAGCATGTGCTTTGATTCGCGTGATGGGAACGGACGCCGAGTTGGTTCCGTGAGATTGTGAATTGGAATATGTATGAGACGGCTATGTATTTGATACTACTACTCCGATCTGGTAGCAATGAGACTAATGACGTTGCCACGAAATAGAACATGAATTGCCTCTCACTACACCAGGATCAGAGCCGTGACCTACTAGGCTGTGTTCATGGTCCTTTATACAAGCCGATTTGCATGAACAAGGAGAGTGCCAGCATTCTGCACAGCAACACTGATCGAACCAGTCTTACGCAATTCGGGGCAGGAAGCACTAAGGGGGCAAACGACGGGTCCAGCATCTTTGTCTCTGGCAAGGAAAGTAACAACGATCTCGATATATATAGGTCCCTTTCTTACATCACTCTATTATGTGTATAGGAAGAGCGCTCCCGTTCAACAAAATCGCGCTTTTTGTTGTGTTATACCAGCTATGCTTAAAAGAATACTATCTTCAGCAACGCTCACATACTCGCCTTCGGCTGAGAAGTGGCAAAGTATAAAAACACATCCAAGCGTTACTCTGCACGTCCTTAGCTTTGCAACTAGGCGGTGTCCGGAAGACTCAACCCAAAGTTTTCAGATCGGCTTCATTCCTCAAAGTTAGATGAGGTTTCAAAGAGGGGCCGGCTATTCTTGATCAGATTAAGAAGAGCTTTTTTCAGTCTACCTATCTCACGCATTATACCGTGGTAACTATAGACAACCACAATGACGACCACCCACAACATTAAAACATAATGACCGCTAACGTGAACAGAAAATGGTGACACTCAACACCATTGCTTACCTCGCTAGCATATCGTAGATATCTCAAACACCCTCTCTTATTATTTAAGAGGAATATATAAGCGACCCACAAACCGTCCGAAGCCCCTTCGGCCCATGTGATGTCGCTGTTAGAGAATCACCCTAACAAAGCTGGTAAGCATATTCGGCATCAGAAAAACGTCTTAGATATCACTCTTAAATAATATGCTAAACTAGCTACCCTCTAGCTGTCGACCACGTTCTGTAAGGCTGTACAGGTCAACGTTGATGTTAACACTGAGTGGTTGTGTACTGAATTCCATAGTCATACAGGTTGGTGTTGTGATTTCTACAACTGATACTTACGCTCTAGGATGGTGTAAAGACGAGTTCAATCGAACACTATGAACTTTACGTCATAGCGGGCGATGTTGACCAGGGCAGCAATACAATATTGTGCACTGAACAACAAGCAATAACGATTTCAAAGCCAACGACAACACCAATATGGACACGTCAGTGGATGGCCACGAGTTAACTAGTACTTAAACCCTTCTCTGCATGACTGTTATCCTCTTCTGCATTAACGTATCTCTAACGCAGATATATCGGACACGAGGGGGTTATGTTAAACGGTCCCATTAACAACACACCTAACGAACTCATCGACGTGGTGGTTTGGCAATATAGCTAACAAGCTTACTGACATAGTGATGGTGGTGGATGGTGGTGGTCTTCTTCCTCCCATAGCGACAGTTAGCAAGTCTGTTTTATAATACCGACGAGCTGCAAGATATTATAGTAGATGCCGAGCCGGAAAGTCGATCGTCGACTGTATGTCCAAGCGCAGCTTCCTGGAGAATCGACGCCAGTACGTGCCGTGCAGAGGGGCACGGAGGTGATGGGCAGTCGTAAGCAAGTCGATTTGGAGAAGTGGAAGAGAATGTTCGCTCATAGGCGTGAAACCAAAGGGTCTCTCCCATATATATAGTCGCCGGTTGATTTAACGCGATGATTATGGCAAGGAAATACGGCTCTCTTAAATGTGAACACACTAATCCAAACTTACACCTCAGAGTAAATAATAAAGAATCTAAGAGGAAAAGGCAGCAGTTGCAATAGTGGCGGGCTTCTAGTATCTTCATTGCTACATCCGTTAATCGTAGTTGGTAAAGTGCGAGACGATTCCGAGATATCACGATGAGATATACGAGATCAACACCCTATCCAAAGCCATGCACGAACAGGCAAACCAGTGAACACACACAATCGCAAAAGCCACCAGCCAGACAAGATCAAACCAAACCGAACTAGATTCAACGACTAACTACCTGCCTTCCAGTCCACCGCATCCATCCCCTTTCCCTCACACCCATCATTTCCGCACCCAAACCCATGAGTCATCATCAATCATCACCTTGTCCCCACCAAAGCCACACGCGTTACAACCGACGAGCCAGGAAAGTCATTAAAAAGCCAAACCAAACCAAGAAAGGGGCGAAGAAGAGCAGTGCCGCAGACAAGACAAGCCAGGCTTGCTCATCCACAGACAGCAGCACGAAGCAGACAAAGTGTCGGGCGTGCAAGCGTGCGTGATGCCAAGGGGGTTAGTGCAAGCGGGGTGTAGCGTAATGCCGTGGGAAGGGAAATCCAAAGGGTAAAAAAGGAGGGGAAGAAGAAAGGGTAAAGGAGAAATTTGCCTTTTCAGCCGCCATCACACCCATCATAGCCCGTTCTCATTACCCACTACCCACTGACGACAGCCACGGTCAGCAGCTGCTTAACAATCTGCTGCACAATAGCCGGAACCTGGTCGGGACTGACCTGGCCCGCGGCAACGGCCTGCTGCAAGGAAGCGAGCGCTTGGGTCAGCTAGCCCACCACGGCGGTGCTGCCTACTGCACCGGCAGCGTTAGGCACCTGCGGGGTGGTGGGCGCCGTCGGGGCCTGAAAACCGGACAGGCCGAGGTTATTAGGGTTGGCTGGCAGGCCGTTTAGAAGGTTGCCGGTAAGGAGACTGTTCAGG
>NW_022983532.1:0-156747 GCF_010093885.1 Aplosporella prunicola CBS 121167 | reverse complement strand
GCCCCCGCTCAGGAGACCATTCGAGTTCAGGAGACCGGTCGCGGTGTTTTCGACAGGGCCTTTAAGAGGAGTACCGGGAACGTTACCGCCGAGGTTAGGCAGCACGGCCTTGACCTGCACGTTAGGGGCAACCTGAGCAGCATCGGCGGCGGCGGTGGCCTCGGGCTGGGGCGCAGCAGCCTCGTCTCGGCGGAAGCGAATTGAGGCACTAGGTGCAATAACGGGCGCAACAGTAGCCACGGTGCCGGGAGCAGTAGTAGGGTTAGCAGCAACGCCAATACCGCCAAGAACGTTGCCGACACCGCCACCGACAGCAGGGACGACAACACCACCAACACCAATACCGGCGACGGCAGATTGAGCGAGACCGAGGGCGCCAGTCGCGGAAGCGAGAGCGCCCTGGAGCGAGGAGATAATTGGGTCCAAGAGTTGAATTGAAGAACCAGCGCCTCCCACACCAGGCAGACCAGTAATCACGGCACCGGGTACATTGGTAACGATACTACCAATAGCACCGGTGACATCCGTGGGAAGAGCAACACCGGGAGCACCACCGGTCAGAAGCTCGGGAAGCTCATCACCGCGGGGGCTCAAAAGTCCGCCACCGCTGAGACCACCATCGTCAGGAACAATGAGAGCAACAGCGCCGGTAACAGCACTGCCGAGGTCGCCAACGACACTGGTAGCAGCACCACCAAGGTCGCCAGCAACGCCGGTCACAGCACCGCCAAGGTCACCAACCTGAGCGATGATGGGCTCGACAGGGTTGGGAAGGGGAAACGCGGGACCGTCGGAGTCGGGAAGACCGCCGTCAATGCCGCCAGCATCTCCCCCTGGGGTGCCTGCAGTTGGGGCGGGCAGAAGGGGACTCAGGATAGCGGCGGTGGCATCGATCGGGACGACACCGGGCAGGATCGGGCCCAGAGAAGGACCACCACCGTTCGGGAGAGAAAGGCCAAGGATGGCACCAGCGACTGGTGCTGGGGTGAAAACAGCAGCGGCGGCGTTCATTATGGAAAGGCTCTCAACAGAGGCGATGAACGGTAGGATGTTGTTCAAAGCGGCAGTCGGCGTGACTTCAGTCCCCAGGGTACCCGCCGCAGTCACCGGCTCCAAACCAACCAGCGCCGGAATCGTTGTCGCAGTGCCGAGAGCGATAGGCAGTGCTTGCCGCTTCTCGTGGTTCTCGTTGTTCTCGTTCTCGGGAGACGCATCCGCCAGTATACGGGGGCCACCGGGGAGGCCAACGCCAGCAGCATTGCCAAGTGCGCCGCCAGCAACGCCTCCAGCAACGCCGCCAGCAACGCCGCCAAGTGCGGCAAGAATAGTCTGAAGCAACTGGGCTAAGGCACTGGCTGGCAAGGAATTGAGTGGTAAACCATCCAGAAGGCCCTGGACCTGGTTCAGGACAGTATCAAGCAGCGACCCTGGGCCACCGATAAGTGGAATGTCGTTGGTGACTCCCTTAACAGTGTTAAGAACGGGGTCAAGCGGTGACGACACAGCACCAGCGCCATTCGTGACTCCCGCAGGAGTGTCGGTGACGGTGTTGAGCGGGAGGCCATTGAGTAGGTTTCCCAGCTGCCTCTTGCCGAGAGGCACGGCCGAAGAGACACCCGGCTTGCCGCCCGGAACAAGGGCGGTCACAGCGCCGACCTTGTCAACGATCTGACCGAGCAGTTGGATAACGGGCAGCAACGAGGCCAAGACCTCGGCCTGCGAAGGGCTGACCGGCAAGCTTGAGGCAACAGGGTGAGGAATGACGCTGGCCAGATTGGTCACCGCCGGAACGATCGAAGTCAGTTGCGCAACGTCGGCAGTCGGGTTGCTCAAGACAGCGGTCAGGTCGGGCAGCGGGAGGCCGTCAACGGGCACGGGAAGGCCGGTCGAGATGGGAGGCAACACCGGCAAGGCAGGCGTCGCATTGCGCTGGTTAGCGGGAACGGCAGGAAGTGGTGGCAAAGAAACAAGATCGAGGGGTCCCAGCTGGGGCCGCGGCAGAGCCGCCACGAGGGCAGCGTCGCCGGCCAAGGCGGCGACGCAAAGCAGTTTTTTGGCATCCATGGCGGATGGCAGGCGGTGGATCAGCGAGGACCAAGAAGAAGGCAGAGTAAACGAGTGGTGGTAGTCGTCGTCGTGGCTAAAACCCGAGGACTGGCGAGCAAAAGCACGACTGCATGCAGCCTTTTTATCGTCCGGCCATGGTCGTCGATGGCGATGGCTGCGCGGTTGTGCAGAAAATGACGAGACATTCCTGGTGTTGGAGTCCAGGCAAGGAGGGAGTTGAGGCATTCCGTCAGGGCAGATAAGATAGCACAAGCGGAAGTTCTGGGTCAAACGCGTGCAAGTCGGGACGCATTCTTGGGAAGCGATTGGTGATGGCACTCGCAATATTCCTAATCCTGAATTGAAGGCGCCCAATCATCTACCTCTGCCGCACGGCGCATGGGCTCAATCTCCATGCAAACGCGGGGGGAGCCCGCCGAGTGGAACGCGGCCCGGCGGGAGCTCCCGAGCAACGTCTCTCCTTGCTGCTTGCTGGGCCAAGCGAATGGCGCCATGGGCTCTGCTGACTTGAAATTCTTTTACGCTTCATCGTGATGGCAGGGGCCGCGTACGAGGTCGGACTTTCGCGCAAATTCTTGCGCCTCCACAGATGCGCCGTGGCCATCGTGACCTTTGAAGTTCCTTAAGGCGTCCAGGAGCGTGCCTCGGCGTCGTATGCATTACTCTTGCAAACAAGGGCTTCACGAAGCTATTCCGCCGCGGCCGCCTCGAGGGGCGAAGCCAAACCCACCTCTTCCGCTGCCGTCGGGTCCTTTCGGTGCTCGTACGTGCTGCTCTGCGCCTGGCGTGGCCGATCGAGACCGCGAAGCGCCTGAATTTGGCTTGGCCGAATGGTTCGGGTCAAAGAGCTGCCTCTTGGGCTTGGGGCTTCGAGTTGGGGCCTGGTCCGGCCCATCGGGCGCTCTGCCCCTACCTTTGCCTCGGGAATTCCTGTTGCCCTGGGCGTTTCGAGGAGATGAAGATCGCTCTTGAGAAGATTCCGGCGCAGGAACAGGTGATCCGAACAAGCGCTCTCGCACCTCCGCATATTTGCGCTGCTTTTCCTCACGCTCGCGCGCGGCTTTGGCCTGGCGTTCGGCAAAGTCGCGTTCAGTCTTCTTGCGCGTCTCCTCTTCGCTGTCGTCGCCATCGTCTCGGGCCAGGACTGAGGGTGGAGGCTTCCTGGTGAGAAGCTTGACGGCGGGCTTGATGTCGTTCGCGAGCGGGACTTGGCCCTGGGCCTGCAGGAAGAGCGGCGTCTCCGCGGGAGTCTCTCTGAAAAGCGGAGTCAGTGCAGGTCTGGGCGTGGGCGGGCGTGGGGGTCGAGTTACGCTTGCTCCCACAGCTGCTTATTGAATTGTGCATGTTGTACTCGGCGCTCGGCCTTGCTAATCTTCCTGGCAGGCTCGGGCTCGGGAGGAGCTGCGGGCTGCTTCTGCGCGCGGGTTAGTAGGTAGTCAAGTCGACGTTGGGCAAGCTTACGTCGGCCATGCTCTCCCAGTCGTCATCCCAGGCGTCCGGGACGGGGTTGTTGCGGCTGCTCATGGCGCTGGGCTACTCTAGGTAGGCGTGAAATAGGTAGCTGGAAGTGGTGCGCGGTGGTGGTTGGGAACGACGTCGGGATCCAAGCTGTCAGATCGGCATCGTCGGCGAAATGGGCTCGGGCCTGCCAGGTCTCAGCCCTACGCGCACTGTCTGCTGCTGTCAACGCGCCGTCGGTCATGGTCAGTCGTTGTCGCTGCGGCTTGACTGGCTGGATCTATGTAGGTCGGTACGAGTAGAGGGTCGCGCAGTCGTCATCGTCCTTGTCCCCTCATATGAAGCGACACGGCAGGGACACGGGTTGCCGTTCGCCCCGAACCCATGCTAGGAAGCTTCTCCACGGCACCTTTTCCTGGCAGATCGACCGCTAGATTCCCTTAGGAGCTAGCGAGCCGTCATCTGGTGTGTGCGAATGTGAGCCGCAAGACATCTACGCTTAGCCGCTTTGATTACATGTAGCTGCCTGCTCGCTGCTGCTGAATACTCGCTCTTCCACTCTCGATACGTCCCGCAAATGTGATCGCCCGCTTCGATCTCTTGCTGCCACCGCGTCTCACCTTCGTCCGCTTCGCCCCTGTCAGCGCGAATCCTGCTCCGCATATGCCTCCCTGATCGAGGGGCATCATGTCGGCAACCCACGCCCAGACCGCGGCGATCGATCAGGCTTTCTTCAACGATCTCTCGCGCCGGCCGCCCACGGAACACGATGCCCAGCCGCAGCCCACCGAGGCGGCTGCGAACGCGCCCAGGCAGAAGCGCATAGCCTGCGTGCTGTGTCGGAAGAGGAAGTTGAAATGCGACGGCCAGAGACCCACCTGTGGCACCTGCAAAAGACTGTCGCACGAGTGCGCATACGACGAGGTCAGGAAAAAGAGCGGGCCTAAGAGAGGATACGTCAAAGCACTGGAAGCTCGTTTGCGTACGTCGCATGCCTTCTCGCTGTCGGGGCTGTACTGACTGCTGCTGCTGAGCAGAGCAAGTCGAGACGCTCCTAAAGACTCACGAGTCCACCGATTCGAACCAGAACGAGCCCGAGACGTCCAACATCTTCTTGGGCGACGTCCAGAACCATGATATGCAAACGGATCCCGTTTCGAGCGCAGCTTCTATGGCTGCCGACGCCTTTCTCTTTGGATCGCCCGCCGAGCTTGCTGCCGCGCAGCACTCGAGCACTGGAGGCACCAACGCCAGCCCAGGAACAGACCCATTTTCTTGGGAGATGATAGGCCTGGGCTTGGACGAGCCGCTTCCCGATCGAGACGTCATTGAAGAGTTGTTGGTCTCCTGCGTCTGCCGCCTTCCTGGGCGAGAGCTGACCGTTACTCGACAGGACCCGTGTATATTTTGAAAAGGTTCATCCATTCATTCCTATGATCCACCGCCCGCGCTTCATGGCAGCACTACACTTGGCTCCACACATGCGCCCTCCCATATGTCTCAGATACATCATGTGGTGCCTCGCAGCTTCTCTCACAGACAAATACGAGGAACTCCAGGATCATTTCTACCGCCGAGCGAGGAAATATGTTCAAATAGACGAGATGAAGGGGCATGGCGAGGCTATCACTACCCTTGCCCATTGTCAAACGTGGGTGCTCATAACTTGCTACGAGTTCAAGTGCATGTTCTTTCCAAGAGCGTGGTTGAGCACCGGAAGAGCCGTGCGGCTGGGTCAGATGGGGAATCTCCACAAGCTTGACGGCGCTGGACTCGATGTCAAACAAGTACTCCTACCACCCAAGGATTGGACTGAAAGAGAAGAGCGAAGGCGGACGTTTTGGATGTGCTACAATATCGATCGTTACGCCAGCATCGGCACGGGCTGGCCCATGACGATAGACGAGAGAGACGTTAGTCGCTGCATATATTTTGTTGGGTTCGCGCTGACCATCGCTAGATAACGACAAACCTCCCGGCCAGCGAGGAGGCCTTTGAGAAGAGCAAACCCATGGCTACCCCGTCCTTGGACCAAGCTCTGGAGCCGATGGGTTCTTCGGCCCTGTCGCCCACCGCTGGTGTGTGTGTGATGGCGTACATGTTCGGTCGCAACTTGACTCATCTTCACCGCCCTACTTCTGATGAGCGAGAGGACGACCTCAATGGAAATTTCTGGAAACGTCATAGGGAGATGGATGACGCTTTGTTAAACATCGCTCTTGGTCTGCCAGACGGCCTCAGACTGCCCGCCGGAATTTCAGACCCTAATGCTGTGTTCATGAACATGAACATTCATACTTCTACAATTTGCCTTCATCAGGCGGCTATATATAAGGCGGAGAAGAGAAGGATGCCTCCGCATGTCTCAAACGAAAGCAAGCTCAGATGCGCCACCGCTGCCGCTGAGATAGCGGGCATCATGCGGCTCGTGAGCCACATGGATATGGCTGCGGTACGTGCCTCGCTGCGCGCCCATGGTGGAAGTACTAACGGTCGTGGCACTAGATGAACCCTTTCCTGTCCTTCTGCATCTACGTCGCTGCGCGCGTCTTTGTGCAATACTTGAAAACCCGTCCGGACGATCAGCAAATGCAAAGCCACCTGCGATTTCTCCTTCAGGCGATGCGTGCCCTCAAACGCAGAACACCTTTGTCAGGATCCTTTTTGGTACAGCTCGATTTGGAATTGGAAGGCGCGGGGGTTCTGGCGAGCTTTGGAGGCAACAAGCCGAGCGGCCCAACCTCCATCCCAGCCAACACTGACGCCGTCAACTGTAGCCCCATATTCGAGATCCGCGAGTCACAGTCTGCAACTGCGCAAATGAACACGTACGGCAACAGTGGTTTCTCATCCAATACGGCACCAATGCCACCTGGACAGAAGCCTTTTAGCTTTCCGGCTAACATGGATGTGGAGACATCGCCGTATGGCTTCACACCTGGTTCAGGTTCAGGTTCAAGTGCTGCGATGCAGCTTCCAAGCCGACAGAAAACTCCAAACACGAGCAGCTCAAGCCAGTTACACCCCGAGCAGGCGCACTTCCTCCCAAGGTCCATGAGAGCAGAGAATGACCAATCGGACATGGACGTTACTCCCGAAGGCAGCGGCGAGCATGATTCTTTGTCGTCTGGCACCTCGCAACGAGACACGTCGCGGCATTCGTCATACACGGTGCCGTCGGAGGGCATGCCGACCGAGTCGTCGCAGCAACGAAGCTACTCGATGAACCCCACGGGTCTGACACCGTCGGCCATGTTCTCGTCGATGGGCACGAGCACTGGCGACGAGTTTGGAGACATGGCGGCGCAGTTCTACAACTCGGCTTCGGCGGTGCCCGGGTGGGACGTGAGCGGCGCGGGGATGACGGGCTTGACGCCGCTCCCCGACAATGGGTGGATGCTGGAGGAGGGAGGGTGGGAAGGGTATGTGTTTAGCAAGCAGAACGGGTGAAAGGGATGGAGGCTGCCAGGTGGCCACAAAGGAGGGCGTTGGTTGAAGCGGCGCCACGGCGAGCAGGCAGCAGTAATGTAGCCATTGCGATCTTCGGGATTGGCTGTACGATAGGCATCTTCTGGTAGCGATTCCATCGGCATAGGCCGCGTGTGCCGTATCCAGTATCCTGTAATTTGGCGGCGCAAGCGATGGCGGATCCTGATGGGCGTTGCCCTGGTTGGCGCGTCAGCGCATCCAAGGCCGTCTGGCCCAGACACGCGCCTTTCCTAATCGAGATGGAGCGGGCAATCTTGCTCCCGGCGGCCCCCCAGCGCGCCAGGTGTCGCTTTTCCAACAACGTCTATCACTGCGATACGCTCCTACATAACAATCCACTCTCCGCACTCCAGCGCTCGTAGCCTCCCGTTGCACTCGGTAAGTCCATCGCCCCCCCTCGCCGCCGAGCCTGCCCTCGCACTCGTCATTTCCACTCCCTGCGACCACACTGCCCGCTCCCCGATCCGCGGCCAGCCTCCACATCAGCTGCCTCGACGCTGCCGTCGCTACACCATCCCACGCGACCCTCGCATCAAAGCAGCGTCGCCCTCGGCTCTCCCGCGCACACCTCTATTGACACGAGCCGTCTCCGCAGGTTTAGGCTTCTTCACACCGCTTCTTCACCCAACACCCCCCTTATACCCGCATCACAACCAACCAGCCGCAGCAGCCATGGGTCTCACATTCTCGAAGCTGTTTGACAAGCTATGGGGCAAGAAGGAGATGAGAATCCTGATGGTCGGTTTGGACGCTGCAGGAAAGACCACGATTCTGTACAAGCTCAAGCTCGGTGAAATCGTCACTACCATCCCCACCATTGGTGAGTTTGCCCGCCCCGCACCGTCGCTAGCATCGCGAGACTGAGACGCGTCATCACCCAGGCTTCAACGTCGAGACGGTCGAGTACAAGAACATCCAATTCACTGTGTGGGATGTCGGTGGACAGGACAAGATCCGTCCTCTGTGGAGGCATTACTTCCAGAACACCCAGGGTATCATCTTCGTCGTCGACTCCAACGATCGCGACCGTGTCGTTGAGGCCCGCGAGGAGCTTCAGAGGATGCTGAACGAGGACGAGCTGAGGGATGCTCTCCTCTTGGTCTTCGCCAACAAGCAGGATCTGCCGGTTTGTTCCCTTGCCCAAAACAGCTTCGCAGACAAAGACCACTGACGCGCCCGCAGAACGCCATGAACGCCGCCGAGATCACCGACAAGCTCGGCCTCCACAGCCTTAGGCAGCGCGCCTGGGTAAGTTCCGCCGCATCCCGATGAAAAAAATAAAAAAATAAAAATAAAAATAAAAAAGCAAAAAAGCGCCACAAGCTAACAGCCGCAGTACATCCAATCCACTTGCGCTACCTCCGGTGACGGTCTCTACGAGGGTCTCGAGTGGCTGAGCAACTCGCTCCGCAAGGCTGGCCACAACTAGAGGACGAATCCCGTATGACCCCCGATTCCCAACGATTCCCCTCATCCCCCGGTCAGTCGTCGAGCTGCTTGTCACGCGGTGGAGCAAATGTCTTGGAGTTGTCTAGCAGGTTAACATGGTTGGAGTGGCAAACGGGTCTGGCTTCTTTCTCTTTTTGATTCACGAAGAAAGGAAAACACGATCAGAACGGTCTAACTCTTGCCAAACGAAAACCTGCTACTTTATTTATTTGCATAACACACTACCTTAGCTTCTTTTCCCGAGGCATCCCTCTTTTTCTCTCTCTCTCAGTTGCTCTTGCGCGTATATTCTCGAGGGAAAACGGAAGGTTGACAGACAGGGATAGCGCGCGCGCGCGTGCGCGTGCCGGAGCTGGTGCAGGTGCTAGTGCGGTGCAGGTGCAGGTGCTGCTAAACTCTCTCTTACTCTTACTCTCGGACGGACACATACGCACATCACACGCGCACACACACTTTTTAAACCCGGAAACTTCTTTAGTCAATTGTCGTTTTCTTCTCGCTTTCTGTCATGCCCCCCCTTGTTTTATTTTCATGTCCTTCATCATGGTTCTTTTTTTCAGTTTTCAGTTTTTCAGTTTTTCAGTTTTCTGGTTCCTCGCGGCAAGAAAATTATACTACTACTTTTTACTACTACAACTACTACTACGCTACTACTGCAGTACTATTACTACTATTACAATTGCTGAGAGAGGGCGTGTGCGGTGGTGGTGGTGGTGGTGGTTTCTTACGTCGCGCAAGCGGTATGTACTGTGTGCTTGCTTGCTTGCTTGTGTTTTGCTCGGGTTGTGTTTTCTGTGGTTTGTGCTGCTGTTGCTGTGCTGCTGCTGGAGGATGGGGGATGGAGGACTGCATACGCGGGCTGGCTTGCTCACTTACTACTTCCTGCATGCACGTATCAGATGGGTTTCGGAATCAATGGCGCTTGCTTGCTTGCTTGCTTGTGGGTAGGGTGTGAATGAACCAGCAAGCCAGCCAGTCAGCCAGCCATTGACCAATCACTTGCCGCTTATTCGCTCTTTCTTCGTTCGTTCTCTTCAGTCTTGTCTACCTGTCTACCTGCCTGCCTATTTGCCTTGGCTTGTGCTGCCTCTCTCTCTCTCTCCCCTTCTCTCCCCTCATCAACATCCTGCGCTACTCCCTGCCGCTCATTCGTGCTGCCTAACAAGGTCCAAGGTTGTGGCTGTAGCAGCAGGCAGTCCTTCCTAGTACCTACCTACCTACCTATCTATCTATCTGTCCTCTCGGTTTCGTTCCCTGCCCGGATTGTCGCGTCACTGCCTGCGGTGCGTGGGGTATGCTTCCAATGGTCAAGTAAGGTGCGGGCTGTTGCCTGGCCGGCCGGCTGCCTGATCGTTTATCTATGTGGCTGGCTGGCTGGTTGGTTGGTTGGTTATCCTGCCGCCTAACGCACTTGCTTAACGCAAAAACACTGCAATAGAGGACACATGTTGCCACCACTACCACTACTGCCACCGCCACTGCCACTGCCTAACCACACGTCCTCTCCCGTCCCCTCTCCCGTTCTATCCCGTCCTAGGTATCTTATCCCGCCCCTCCATCTCTTCCGCCCCACGCCGCGGGCGGCTCGGCCTTGTTCGCGTTCGCGTCTCATATCTTCTGTTCCTGTTCCGTCCCGTAACGTACAGCACAGTACTGCCATCCTGCTAACCAGCCAGTCTGCCTGCCTGCCTGCTTGGCTGGCTGTCGGTCACGTAGGTAGGTAGGTAGGTAGGTAGGTAGGTAGGTACGTGTGTATGGGGAGGGAGGGCTGTTGCTGTTGTTGTTGCTACCGCTACTGCTACCACCATCACAGCCGCTATCACAGCACAGCACAGCATCCCTCATCTAACCAGACCAGACCAGAGCGCGGAGGCGGAGTATGGGGTGGGCGTGGTTGAGTTTTGCTTGTTCTGCTTCTTCTTCTTCTTCTTCTTCTTCTTCTTCTGCTGCTGCTGCTGCTGCTGCTGCTGCTGCTTCCGTTTAGGTTCCAGGTTCTTGCGTTTCTTAAGCTTCTTGCGTTGCTGCTGCTGTGTGCGCGATGCGTGCATTGCTGGATGGTTGGATAGATAGACGGACGGATAGATGGTTGCTTGGGCACACAAGCCTGCCTAGCGGTATGGTATGGCATGGTATAGTAGCGGTAGCTAGCAGTAGCAGTAGTAGTAGCGGTGGCAGCAGCAGTAGCGGCAGCGTAGCAGCAACAGCAGATATCCTCCAAAGCGCAAGCACCAACACAGCACAGCACAAGCAACAGGGCAAGGTATTGACGGCGCAGCCATATAGGCTTAACCCGTCCCTCCATCTAGTCATCCAGTCAGTCAGCCGTCCTCCCGTTCATTCGTGCCTTCATTCATCCTGTGTTGTCGTAGCGTAGCGTATCATATCGTACACCCCCAACCAGTGGCTGAGGCGCTGAGGTCTTACGTACGTATGTGTGTGTGTGTGTCCCACGTGTGTATGTGTGTACGAGCGGCCGCACAGCACTCCCTCCTCAAGTCATAAGGTAGGTTTTCGTGTTATTTAGGAGTGTTTCTTCTTATTTCTGCCGCGCGATCTTGGGCTTGCGCTTCTTGAAGACGATGGTGCCTGTGCCTGTGCCTGTGCCTGCGCCTTCGGTTGGTGGCGTATTTGTCTCTGCTTCGGTCTTGGGCGCCGTGTCTGCGGCTGCGGGTGCGTCTGTGGAAGGAGGAGGCGGGTGCAGTTTTGCGTTCGTGTCCGCGTCGTCGGGTTCTTCTTTCTTGATGCGCGGTGCCTCCGCCTCCGCATCCGCACCCACACCCGCACCCGCATCCGGGTCCGCCTTCACAGTCTCAGACGCCGCAGCCCCGGCCTCCGTCTTGACCCGGCCCGCACCACCCAACAAAGCCTCGATATCTGCGTCCGCGTCCGCGCCCCCCTTGCTCCCCGGATACGACTTGAACGTGTTTCCCCAGCCGCGCTTGCGGGCCGGGACGTCGCGACCGCCCACGGCGTCGTTCTCCTCGTCCTCGTCGCCCTCTGCTTTGCGCTTGCGCACGCCAATGTTGAGGGGTTTGGCGGCGGTGCCGTCTGCGCCGTCGTTTGCCCCACCATTGCTGCCGCTACCGCCGATGCCGCCGCGTATCGGCTTCACGGCCACCGTCTGCCAGTCCCCTGCCATGGCCATTTCGCTCCTGTACGCGTCGGGCACGGCGACGCCCATTTCGGCGAGCTGCTTGAGCTGGCGCTTGCGGTCCTCGGCGGTGGCTTGGCGGGGCGGGGCCGGGGCGGGAGGTTTGGCGCTGGAAGGCTTGCTACTCGCGGGCGTGGTAGTGGAAGCCGAAGCGGCGCCAGGCACGACGCCGTTTAGACGGGCGACCTCGGCGCGGGCGCGCTCGCGGTCCCGCTCCTCGTACTCTTTCGTCTTGTGTAGGTCGCGCAGCGAGCGCTGGATGTTGTTCTGGTGCTTGGGCGTCGCGTCGTGCTGTTGGCGCTCGAACTTGGTGTCGCGGATGTAGGTTTTGCAGAATTTGCACCAGTACTTGGGCGTGGATTTCCAGTATTCGGCCATGGTGGCAGCGGCGGTAGGTGTGTATGTGGGTGAGTGAGTGGGTGAGAGAGAGCGTGAGAGTGTGAGGGAAGAGGGAAGATTAGAGTTGCGGAGTTTAGAGCACGCAAGGCTGGCATGTGGTCGGCGGCAAAGTCCGAGGGCGCGCGTCGGCGATCGACGAATTTTTGGGTGCCGCTGCTGCTGCTCCAAGTCTGCTGCCAAACACACACATCATGGCCGACCCTTCGTCCACCAAAGGCCCCGTGGCCGAAGCTGCCAAGAAGGCTGCCCCGGAGGGCAACCCCGCCCTGCGCATGATGGGTGCGTAGCTAATACTCCACCACCACCACCACAGCTAACGCCTCCTCCCAGGGCTGCCACGGCTGCGCCTCCCCTCGCGCAACTGGCTCATCTTCCTCGGCGTAACGGGCTCCTTCATCGGGGCCGTCTACTACGACCGGCACGAGCAAAAAAAGATGCAGCGCAAATGGTGCGCCAGCGTCGCGCACCTGGCCTCGGAGCCGCTGGCCATAAACCAGATGCCGCGGCGCGTGACGGTGTACGTGGCCGCGCCGCCGGCCGACAGCGCCATGGCCGCGCGCGAGCACTTCGTCGAGCACGTCAAGCCGATCCTGGTGGCCGCGGGCCTGGACTGGGACGCCGTCGAGGGGCGGGTCGAGGGCGACGTGCGCGCGCAGCTGGCCGAGCGCATCCGTACGCTAAGGAAACAGCACGGCGAGAGCTGCAGTGAGCCTGTGCCGGAGGAGGATAGGGCCGAGCTTGCCGTCCAGCAGATGCGCGCCAAGGCGGGCATCGTGGAGTGGCCTGGCGTCCAGGGCGATATTGTTATTGGCAGGAACACGTGGAAGGAGTATGTGCGCGGCTTGCACGAGGGCTGGCTGGGGCCGTTGGACGCGCCGCCGCCGCCACCACCGCAGCCTGAGCCTGAGCTTGCGCCTGAACCGGCCTCTCCCACTCCTACGCCCGAAGCCAGCACTCCCGCAGCAGCAGCAGCAGACGCGGACGACGCCTCCCCCACCGCCACGGACAAAGGCCCCACCACCCCAGACGCAGACGCCGAGTCCCAACCCGCCGACACGAAACCCGCCAAGCGCAAGCAGCCCGCGCCGTACATCTCGCCCGCGGACTACAGCACCGCGCCGCTGTCGCCCAACTGTCCGCCCCAGCTCCCCCCGAGCACAGCCATCCCCTTCCCGCACATCCTCGGCTTCCTCAACACCCCCGTCCGCATGTACCGCTTCGTGACGCGGCGACACCTGTCGGACGCGATTGGCGCGCAGGTGGCCGCCGCCGTGCTGGCTGCGCATCGGCCGTTTGCTAGCGCGGGGGGGTCTGACGTTCCTGTAGCTGGAGGCGTGGCCGTAGACGCAGGAAGCGCAGCCAGTGAAGAAGAAGCAGCGGCAGCCGACGCATGGGAGCAGCAGCGCCTGCTCCGCTCCGAAGAAAGCGAATGGCACAAGAGCGTGCGCGCGCAGGCCGAGAAACGACACGACGCGGGCGAGGAGAGCCTCTGGGTTGATGGCATGGTGCTCGACGCGCGCATTGCGGGCCGCATGCGCCGGTTTGTGCTGAGTGAGGAGGAAAGAGCGAGGGTGGAGCGCGTGGGGCGGGGTGAGGAGGCGTAGGTGCTGTGAGAGAGGGGAGGGAAGGGAGCGGTATAGTCATCTGGTAAAGATGGAAGTGCGCGATGAAGATATAAAGACAAAGCGACGGGACTCTCCAATCTTTGGAAAATGGGAAATGGCACTCTGCCTTTTTGTATATGTATTTGTATACGTACGTAACACGGCTCCTACATACCACACCCACGATGCTAAAACATGCGCGACGTTGCATAGCCTGCTTGCCTACCCACCCATCCATCCATTCATCTACAGCTACATTCGTACATGCTCACTAGCGCTTATACAACCCACGCCCCACACGCACTCACTTCTCCCATCACCACCCTAAACAACCAAGCACCCACGCACCCAAGCAAGAACGAAAGCAACAAAGCAGGCAACCAAGCAGCCATCACGCAGCAAGAAGCAGCACGCTGCGCCGCCCCCGTCTACTTGCTTACCTACATACACACCACACCACACCACAGCCTCAACTCCAACACTCCAATACATCATCAACACCAAGTCAAGTCAAGTCAAGTCGATTCACAAGCCAACGGCAACCGCGACGATGGGCGTTTGTATCGCAGTATCCCACTAAATGTCTCCTTCGTGGCTGGCTTCTCTAGTTTGCGTTAGTGACTGCACTAGGTACCTACACTTACTTACTTACTTTTGGCAATGTTGAGGAGAGGAATGGGAAGGGATGGGAAGGCAAGGGAAACAGACCCATGAACACAAGACCAAGACCAAGATCAAGCTCAACAACTCGCACTCACAGCTTCACAGCACCACGAACACAACACAACACAACACAAACCATAAATCTTGATCTCGTTTCATTTGTGTTCATTTTCATTTTCATGCTCTATAGATGGGGCACCGGCGAGTGACGCCTTTTTCGCATCAGAAGTTGGCTGGCAGTTGAGCCGTCCCAGGGTATAGGCAGCAACTGACCCGACTCCCCCAACTCCGGTCAACAACCCAAGCAAATTTCGCAAGACTATATAGGTAGGTATGGGCTGCAATAGACCCCTTTCTTAAATAACTTAGGCCTTGGCCGCACCCGCCTTGATGAGCAGGATATCGCCGTCCTCGACGACGTAGTCCTTGCCCTTGGTCATAATCTTACCCTGGGACTTGAGGGACGCTTCGTCACCAATCTCCTTCAGGGCGTTAAAGTTGTAAACAATTGCCTGAATGAACGTCTTCTCAAAGTCTGGGAACACTGCGTTAGCATCATGGTCGACACGATAAGGTGGGTCCACCTTATAGCTTACCTCCGTGAATGACACCAGCGGCCTGCGGCGCCTTGGTGTTGACGCGAATGGTCCATTGGCGGACTTCATCAGTACCAGTGGTGAAGAAGCTGTTCAGGCCGAGCGCCTTGCGCATCGTGGTGATGGACTTGGGCAGCGCAGAAGTGACACCGAGGTTCTTCAGCTCCTCGGCGGCAGCCTCCTCGGTCTCAAACTGGGTGAGACGCTCCTCCAGGCAGATGGAGATGGGGATGATCGGGTCACCGGGAGCGTGCTCCTTGACCCACTCAGCGATCTTGGGAAGGTGCTTGTTCTTCTTGCGAATGTAGTCCTTCTCGCTGAGGTTGACCAGGTAGACAACCGGCTTGGCCGTCAGGAGGAATAGAGTGTTGATCAACTCAACCTAGAGCGGAGTTAGCCTCTGCCGAGACAAATCTGCCATGAAATGCGTGTGCGAATGTGCAAAATCAGACGGGACGTCTTCTCATAGGATCCTCTAAGCGTTGTAATTGGTGAGGTCCTCGAAGAGCTGGGATTATATCGGGACTAAGCCCTTTGTCATCACGAAAAGCACGGGGGTTCGACCGCAGTCGACGATAATATAAGGAAAAAAAAGGCAGCTTACCTCCTTGGGGTTCCAGTCGGCCTTCCGGACGTCCCTGCCGGCCTTCAGGTGCTCGAGGATCTTCTCAACCGTAGCCTGCTCCTCCTTGAGCTTCTTCATCTCCAGAGACTGACCACCCCTCCTGGTCTGCTTAACCAAGGCCTCATGCGCCTTCTCGGCGAACTCGATATCCTTGATGCGGAGCTCCTCGCTGATGATGTCGAGGTCACGGACGGGGTCGACGTCACCCTCGACGTGGATAATCTCCGCATCATCGAAGCACCTGACAACCTGGAAGATGGCATCGACAGCACGGATGTGCGACAAGAAGGCGTTACCCAGACCAGCACCGGTCGACGCACCACGCGTCAGACCAGCGATATCGTAGATGGTCAGGTGGGCGGGGACCTCCGACTTGGGCTTGTAGTGCTGGCATAGCCAGTCAAAGCGCTCGTCGGGCACAATAACGCGCGACTCTTCCGGCTCAATGGTGGCATAAGGGAAGTTGGCAGGGTTACCAAGGTGGCACTTAGTGATGGCTTGGAACAGCGTGGACTTGCCGACGTTGGCTAAACCGACCTAGGAGACTGTCAGGGTAAGAACTTTGAACACACACGGGGCAGTAGGCTGCCTACATACGATGCCACTCTTGAGGTTGTTTCCGGGCCTGCCCAAAAGGACCTTCTCCTGCTGGACTTGCTTCTTAGGCGGCATTTTCTTCTTCTTGCTACTAGCGTAGCCGCGGACAAAAGTGATGCAGAGGGGTGCGCGGGGCTTGGGCGCGATAGCAGCTAGCCGCGAGAGCGTGGGTATCAAAGAAGGAAAAGCGTAAAGGGTGAAAGAGCTGGAGGGGGGAATGGTGAATGTGAGAGGAGGAGACTACTAAAAGCCTTCACTCCCAGGAATGGCAGGCGGATGTTGATGAGGGAGGGGTGGTGATGATGAGGTGGGATGTGGTTGCCGAAGAAATTTCCAGGTGGTACACCGTTGTCGGCTACATCATTCATCCGCCTCCGGCGCGGGCTTGGCTCATCACGTGCTGTACCCCAGATCCCACCCGGTCAGCCGCAGGCTGGTCTTTGTGAGCTCTACACTTCTCCGCTTCACCTGTTCTCCTGTTCATACGTTCCTTCCTCTCGTGCTTATACCCAAGGGTCTCTACCCGTCAGTCTTGGCTGCGCTTCAATCTCTGCTTCACCGCTCCACCGCCGAAATGGCTTCGTCCCACTCGAGCAGACCCAAATCCGGCCACGGGAACCCGCGCAAATCCAACCACCGCTCCACCTTGTCTCTCCAGAAAAAAGAAATCAAAATCCACGTCTATGATTTGCTTCCGGTAAGCTACAGCTACATTCCATCTCGAAACACATTTGCGCCCAAGCTCCGCAGATCATTTCCAGGATGGGTCTGACATCTCCGCAGCCTGGCAAGGTCTCTTCCTTCCTGTGGGCTGTAGGAGGCTCGCTGCTTCATTCGGGGGTTGTCATCAAGGACAAAGAGTACGCGTATGGCGGTCATGATCACCGCGGCGTCACCGGCGTGTACTGGACTAGGTTCGTACGTTCTAATTTACTGCAAAGCTCAATGGCTCATGGTTATCAGGCCGGGCTTAGAGCCGCCGGGAGGGACCTTCAGGACGGAAGTGTTGCAAGGCTTCTGTTTCGCCACGGATGAAGAGCTCGACGCAATCATCAGAGAGGTAACTGTCGCGTTTGCCAGGAGGAGACGCAAGCTAATACATAATCCAGGCATCCCACAAGTTCCAGGGCATGTCCTACAATCTTTTAACTTTCAACTGCAACCACTTCACCTCGTACCTCTGCGAGAAGCTGACGGGTAAGCCGGCGCCTGGATGGCTGAATCGTGCAGCGAGTATCGGCGTCGCGCTACCATGCGTCGTGCCGCGGGAATGGATTGCTCCTCCCGACCACGATACAGCAGATGGTGAGCTCTTGGACGATGATGAAGACGACGAGCGAGCAGCCATGCTACATGGCGAGCGTCGAAAACTCCCCCCGTTAGAAGAACATGATGACGGCCTGGACAGGACCCCCAGTCGAAGCACCCCAAGACCCGGCAGCCGGAAAGGAAAGGTTCCTCTGGCACGCAACTCGGACTCGCGCCTGTCCGGAGAGAGAGACACCAGCGGGAGAAAGATCCCTCCAGCCGAACGAGCACCCGTCTCGTGAGGCACGCAATCTTGACGATTCTGAGGATGACTGTTCTGCTTGATGAGTATGCGATTATGGGCGATGGGTTTGAAGAGTGGCATCGTACTTGTGATTTCACAGCGGATATCAAACATGTTTTCTTTTTATAAGGTTAAGCACCACGTCCGCCAAGCCTTTGCAACGCCGTGCTGCCGCATATATCATACAACCAGCGACAAATGGCATTGTACATGCAACCATAATGTCGATGGCGAGCCAACCATGATCCATGACCTTGATTCCAACAATCCCTCTCTTAACCCAGTCTCCTCGGCTTCTTGGCTCTTGCACCGCCAAACTTCAGCTTGGTGTCATCCGTTACCCGTATGATCCTGTTCCGAATGTTGTAACCCTCAATTCCCAAGATGACCTTCCTGACAGCCTCGCGCCCTTCGCCAAAGCCCTTGAAGATGAGCTCCACTTGCTTGATGTCCATCAACCAGCCCCTCTCTTGGATGGTGCTCATGACGAATGCGCCGAGCTGGTAGGCGGCATCGTAGGTGCCACGGTGTTGCTTGCGGAAGCCGATGTTTCCGGTAGAGACAGAGAGCATGGGGTCTTTGTTCGGCTTGGTCAGAGTGATGTGCGTGTTGTGCCTATGGGTAACGATGTTCAAGTGGTGCGGCTCCGGGTCGCGCAGCAAGCTTGCCGCTTCTTCAGGGTTTGCGCCTTTCGAATTCTTGAGGTATTCCGAGGCGCTGAAACCGGTTTGAGGCCTGGATGCCGCGTTCGCAGGCATGAGAGAGTCTAGGATATCGCGCCGGCATGCACTGGTGGAAAAGTTGGCCCGCGAGGCAAGGAATCCGGCGCGCGGAAGGGCCTGTTGCGCAACGTGGCGGGAGAGGAGCATGGTGGCAGGGAGGGCAGAGAGAGCCCGCTGGGCATGGCCTTCGAGCATGGCGGAGTGGTTGCTGGAGACGATGATTGTCGGCGTCTGATTGAGAATCTGGAGCGCCGGAGGAACATCGGAAAAGGTCGGAGCTCAAAACTTCGAGAGGCGTCTCTCTGCCCGCCGCATCGGTCTGCGGCCAGTCAATATCTTTCCCGCCGCCCGCCCCAGCTCTCTCCACCTTTTTTCATCTCCGCAAGTCAATTCCCGGCTCTGCATCCTTTTAATTCAGTGCGCCTAGCATGAAGGCCTTCACCAACAGCTCTCTTGGAGCGCGCGCCGGAGCCGCCGCCAGATCTTCTCTGGCATCCCAATCATACGGCCGCTCAGTGGCTTATAGGCGGTTATCCACCGCCCTGCTTCAGTCGCAGCGCTCTGCATCGTCTCCTGTCGCCTCTTCGCAGCTTTCTCTTCCTTATCTCCAGACCCAGCTCCAGCCTCAAGACATCCTTCTCCGGTCATCCGCCGCCTACGTCAGGCATTTTTCCTCCCAATCAAGATTGAACGCCGACACCAAGAGGCCCCAGCCCGCCGAGCCCCAGGCCAAGGCTCCGAAGGACAGCGCAAAGAAGGAGAGCAAGAAGACCTCCGAGACCGGCGAGCAGAAGGAAGAAGGCGAGCCGAAAGCGGAAGGTGAGCAAAAGGCGGAAGGTGAGCAAAAAGCGGAAGGTGAGCAGAATGCGGAAGGCGAGCAGAAGGAAGGTGGAAAGAAGGAGGCTCCTCCTCCTCCGCCGCCGCATGGAGACAAGACCCCTTGGCAGGTCTTCACCGAGACGCTGCAGTCCGAGTTCAAGGCGTCGAAGGAATGGAACGAAAGCACCAAGGCTCTCGCCTCGGGCTACAACGACTTCACGCAGAACGAGAACGTGAGGCGCGCGCGTGGCGCGTACAGCAAGGCGACTGAGGCTGCGTCATCTACAACTGGCGCGGCATTGAAGACCACCGCCACCGCTGTCGGTAAGGGTGCTGCTTGGACTTGGGACACCACTGTGGTGAAGGGCATTAGGAAGGGCGCGAATGCGACGGGCCGTGGTCTGGAGAAGGTAACGAGGCCTGTGCGCGAAACCGAGGCGTACAAGAACGTGAAGGAGGTCATTGATGATGGCAGCTCGTCCCGGTACGGTGGTTGGGTCGAGAAGGAGGAGCGGAGGAAGAAGCGTGAAGAACGCGACATCAAGATGGGCAGACCTAAGACGGTCGAAAACATGGAGGAGGACCCAGAGTGAGCACCATCCACTGAACGACATGAGGAAGGTATGACTGACATTAGTGATAGCGCCGGCACCAACGTCACCCTGCACAAGGACGCTGCATGGAAGGAGTCCTGGCGCGACTTCCGCGACTCTTCTCGCCTGATGCAGTCTCTCTTCACCATGAAGGAGCAGTACCGCGAGTCCGAGAACCCGCTAATCAGCACGGCACGTAGCATCTCCGACCGTGTCGCTGGCTTCTTCGCCGAGAACGAGACGGCCATGGTCATTAAGAAGTTCAAGGAGATGGACCCCACCTTCCAGCTCGAGCCCTTCCTGACCGAGATGCGCGAGTACATCCTCCCCGAGGTCTTGGACGCATACGTCAAGGGCGACGTCGAGGTGCTCAAGCTTTGGCTGTCTGCGGCGCAATACCAAGTCTATGCTGCGCTGATGCAGCAATACACCACCGCGGGCCTCAAGTCGGACGGCAGGATCCTGGACATCAGGAACGTTGAGATCCTCAACGCCAGACTGCTGGACCCTGGTGAGATTCCCGTTTTCATCGTCACCTGCCGCACGCAGGAGGTGCACGTGTACAAGAACGCGAAGAGCGGCGAGCTCGCTGCCGGCATGGAGGACAAGGTGCAGCAGGTAACGTACGCCATCGGCGTCACCAGGATCCCCGAGGACGTGAACAACCCCGAGACTCGCGGCTGGCGCTTGATTGAGCTGCAGAAGAGCGGCAGGGATTACATCTAGATGCGCTCCATCTAGCTATGTAAATCTTTCCCCCTTCAAAAATCACCCACAGTCCTCCTTTTCCGCGTAAAAATAAATACCTCACACCCATGTCGGCCATTCTTGTTCCCAAGCATTATTCGGCAACCACTCTTTGCGTTTAATGCGGTATCGGCGGGCATTTCACGGCGTATGATCCACGAAGAAAAAAGTGCCTTTTTGAGCAGAGCAAGGAGGCGGTGGCCATGTTGTTGATTCCCCACTACGTGTACTATTATATCGCCCCGGCATCCTTGGTGGGAGGAGTTGTGGTGCACAGGCGGGCGACGGGCCGCCAAGTGCGATTTCCTACTTACTACTACTAACTTCCCCCCTCATGTACATTATGTGCTTTGTTCGCTGTTGTTGTTATACCTCTATGGAGATGCGGTGGGCTTTGGATTCGGGGTGTGGGATGCTGAGGAAGAGACGGGCGAAAGAGTGGCGGCCTGAATTCGAGACGACTTTCTCCTGTGCTTATGTGCTGCTGCGTGTGTGCGTGTCTGGGTGCAGTCAAAACTGGTGATAACTTTGAGTTAGCGGTATCTAACCGTTAGTGAGATGTTCATTGGTATATCTGGCTGGGTTTTGCGCAGCTGTTTGAACGCCTTTGCCGCTAGGAGAGGAATATTATGAACAATCAACGCTGAAAAGGAATTGGACTAAGAAGGACCTGCAGTAATAGTAGTGGTGCTTTGCAGTCAAGCAATCACTCCTATAATATAGGTGCTCTGTCTCTGTCATCCTATATGCGTTTGAATAAAACACTGGCAGCAGAAATAAACAGCTCAACGCTTTTCGTCTACGAACGTCTTTTAAAAGGAGTCGCCGCTAGTCCACTACTGTGTTTCTTGCTCACGACGAAAATGGCAACAACGGAAAAACAATACCTATCAACGAAGCCTGGGAGCATAAGCTAGGGGGAACTGACAAATTCCAGCAGACTTCTAAAACTGATTCATTGACTACCTGGGATTGCTCACTTAATGATAATGGCGACGAAAGGAGATGATGATGATTGATTTGATTCGATTGTACTGACGATCAGCGGCAAGGTGTAATGGTGTTTGTTTGCCCCATCGAACATGTTTATTGGAACCTTCGCCACCGATTCGCGAGCATGGGAAGACTGGTGTGTTCGACGGGGTGTGGAAGACAGACCGCTTCGTGTATTCCATCAACCCTGCACATTGCGTACGTGGCCCATTTTGTTGGGCTGCTGAAGAAGTCGATCTCAGTGAGTAATAGTATACGACCCTTGTATGTCGTTCTTTCCCATCTATAATCAGAGCGCGGAACGAACTGGTCGAAATAACGGCTGTCTAGATGTGATCACCAAGACGTTGAGTAGGAATTTGTCAGTCATGGACTTAGGTACGTCCCTTGACTGAGTTCGTGATGATCGACGTCCAACTTACAAGTAGATACAGGTTGTAAATTGAAAGCATTGGTGCCATTTCGTTTCACGACACCATTCAATTTGAATCAGAAGAACAGAAAGTTTTCATTCTCTTCTGGTAAAGAAACCCGACGTCTAATAAACCCCGTCATGTCCCGCATTCGTCTTCACGTATCTGCGTATTGTGCAAATTCTGTAGGGGTGAGCGGTGTCAGACACGATAGAGAAAGCTGATAGGGATGTTCTCGATTGATAAAATAAGTGTAAAGTAAAACCACCTTGTTGGGATTGTGAGTTTAGTCTAATTTGTGAATGAATGGCTATTCGCTGGTCTATAAGGGGATACCTTGTTAGGTATGTGAAATCTGCTAGAATAAGGTATTGAGGTGTCTATAATGCTCACTCAACACCTGTGGTCGCATACAGATGAAAGCTCATGTGAAGCAACTTCACCTAATATATATTTCCAAATTTTATACGTTTTAAATGCCTTGTGCACTTATATTCTTTTGTCTTCAGGCTATTACATGGTACCCTGACATCCTTTATCTTTGTAGCTGTCAAGTGATCGCTAAGAATGGCACTGAAGTTATTTATAACTACTAAGAACACTTCCTAGGTATATTTAAAGTAGGTAGACAGAGACTATCCGGCACCTTTTTACTCCTTAACCCCTATTTATCGCTAATATGATCAGGCATCTCTTAAACATCGTAAAATGTCATCTACAAGACATCTGCTCTTTAAATAGCGCGTTTTCGATGTTTCTTTTTACTGAGAATATCTATAATGTGGCATGGCAAATACTCTACATAGGTGTTGGTGATGTAGGAAATTAGTCACTGTTAATATTACTCCAACCCATCTGGCCGACTATTAATGTATATAAAGAAAATACATCACTATTTCATCAATCTCATTCACCAGTCATAACCAAATGAAGTTAAATGCTAATCATATTTCGGCGACTGAAGCATACAATGGCTATCTAGAGTAACTTAAGCTTTCGAGGCAGCCCTGGAGTGTTGCATAGATGGACTTGACGATCTAGCTTCACAAACAACATTACTGCCAATTCCGGTGTACGGCTTACGCGCTTGCTCCGGGAACTACACACGCTTATGGTTGTCGGAATGCCCAACCTAGACTTGGCTAGCCAAGGTCAAGACCAGGTGGGAGGATCGCCTTGGTTCCCCCCGAAAATTCACCACAAAGCTCTGGCAAGAGCCATCTTAAACTGTATGTAGGGGGTAATGATGATGACTAGCATAATTTGGTTATGCTGACCTTAAGCAGCGAGGCATATCGGCGTTGTTCGTCAAGTGCAGTCTATGATGCTGAGCTATATATTATTTGGAGTAGGCGCCTATAACTTTCAGTGACAGAGGGGAACAACAAGAAGATGCGTAGAGCTTCCTTTTCCCTTTGACTAAACCTTTGACCAAACCCTTGTCATACCAAAAACATGGTTTTTGGCTGTATTGTCTGTTCGAAAGATTATAGCTTCTCGAACAGCATGCCAACTAAATACTCACTTACCTACAGCCTTACGGCTAAACCACCTCACTAGCACCAACACCAGTACCAACACTAGCACCAAACAAGCCCTGCGCAGCTTTACCCGCCCTCGCCCCCAACCTCAACTCCAACCCCCGCATCCTTCCAACACCCCGCCAACTGCATCCCTAAACCCCAGCTGTGCCACCCCCGCACGCACGCAGCGTACCGCATCCACCCCACCCCAACCCGCGCCGCGCACGAAGCGCGCTCCCAGCTGCTACGCCGCAGCCGCAATGCAGCCGCACCCGGCGAATCTCACTCCGCCAGACGAGCAGCAGCAGCGACAGGGGCAGAGGCTATCTATCCCTCTGTGCCACACGCCCGCAAGCCCGCCAGCCTTGGTGCGCTGGGGCTTTAGAGGCGAGTTGGTCTTGGGCTTGCTCGCTCGCTGCTACTGCGACACCGAGAATTGCGGTGGTGGCATTTACTGCGGAAGTCACGGGGATGGGTGAGGTTTGGACAGACGTGGTGGTGATGAGCACAGTTGCGGTTGTGAGGGTATGAGAGCGTCGGCTGGGTGGGTGTGCGCGGTATACTTCGAGCGCGGAGGTGTGCGGGCTACTACATCTCTACGCAGTGGTTATCCAAAGGGCGCGAGTAGGAAGAAGCAAGACACCAAGTCACGGCAAAGGCGTAGAATCAAGAAACCCTAACCCTAAGCACGGTGCGGAAATGGCGCGGAGACGTGTGGTTTGGAGCGTTCGGTAGAGCGTCGCCCGTGCAGCGGCCAAACTGCTGCTTTTGCTTGGCTCGCCGTAGCTAGAGCGGTCATGCGGGCGTGCTGAGTTTGCAGTGATGATGAGTCCGTCCGGGACACATCTGGAGTGCTCGATCCGAAGCACCCAACACGCGTTCCGAGCAGCGGTGTCGCGGATGTCCATGAAGCTGGCAGAGCAGAGCATTGGCAAGGAGGTGAAGTCACAAGAACAACAGTCGGAAGACCCTGCCGATGCCCAGCAGCCGACGAAACGAGGCACGGTTCGCGGCAGGGACGGCACTAGCTCGCTGCAATAATAGCCACATGCCGAAGCGTCTAGACAAGACGGGCATCCCCTGTCGCGCTCCCTGGATCGGCGGCGGGAGGGAGCAAGAAGGCTGCTGCAGGGTGGCAGGCAACAGCGACCCTTGAAAACGGGGCACACGCCACCAAAAATCCGCCCGGATATACATAGCCCTTTTGTAAGGCAGAGGACGGAGCCCACTCCGAAAAGGGTCCGCGTGGGGCGGGAGCTCTAGCGCTGCGAAGATCATACCTACATCATAATTCGTCATGCTCCATTGGCGGGGGCACTCCTGGCGCGTCCGGACACGCGAGATTGGAGCTTCAGGGACCATAGCAAGGTCGCAAGGTCGTCGGGACTCGGGCCTGGTGGGCGCTCGGAGAAGCTGACAGAAGCAAAGACTCAAAACACCTCCACCTGGCCCGGTCCCGGTCCTGGTCCTGGTCCTGGTGCCTGCCGCGCGCTCCTGCGACCTGCTCCACCACCACCGACCGCTGTTGCTGATGCATTATCAATTACTGCCGCACCACCGCACGCCGTGCTCGCTTTCTGCTCTGCGCGCTGCGGCTCCACCATCCCCGCCCGCCTTGGGGCCGTTTGTACGGAGACCTAACCACCGTTTTGCCTTGGAAGTTCATGGGCCCGCTGGGCCCTGCCTCGGCATATATCTTGGATGCAGGCGCGTGGGGCCCGGCCCTGCAAAGCTTCCTGGATCGTCAGCTCTGGCCCAGGCCGTGATCATCGTGTATGTGAATTGTGCAGCTTCGGCCGGAATTCGCGACGAGGGCCTGTGCCCCCAAAAGTGAAGCGAGAAGCGAGCGGAAAGCTTGGATATCTCGCCGGTCCTGCTGGTGATAGTCGCCGATTGTTGCTTTTGGGCATGCAGGCACCCACGTCCGACGTCCGTGCCAGGGTGTTGTGCAGCGTATTGTAGTAGGGTGGGATTGGTGGGATGCCGATCTTCTTGTCTGCTACATCTGCTGACGACCGATTTCTGCATACTGGGTCTGGGCCTTTGGATCGAAGGACGCTGCGTGGGCCCCCAGCCCTACCTTATCACGAGAGTTTCGTTCGAGCTGACGCACTCTTCTCGTATCACTGCTGTCTGCTCTTCCGTGAATGTTACAGAATAGTGAATGTACTATATTGAAAACTCACCATGTGAACATAATTACCGATGGATCCTCGTTTTGGTGTTTTATGTAAAAATGATTGGGCATGAACATCATTGTCTTGAGTGATGCGCCCCGGAGTGGTGTGTGGACGTGCGTTGTGTCCATATTGACAGTGAGCCATTGAGGCGTGCCGTAATGAGCCAGATCTCTTGGAATATGAGTGCGGATGGAGAGGGCATGAATTGTATAACATAAGCTCTTCAAGAGCATTGTAGGTGGGCATGTTGACGAATAAGAAAAAGGTATGGAGTGTTTCTGTATGTTTCAGAGTATATATACCTTATCGCGAGTACCGTACTTCGTGATAGAGGTGGCTGGTGGTGGATGTGCTATCCTGAACATGGCTCGCTTGTGAGACCCAGCTGGGATAACCGCAGTAGGCGAGTCGATGAAGACGAAACTTCTGAACTGCACCATGTCAACTCACCGGCTGATAGAAGAACAACTATACCACCAAGTTGAAGCACGGTTTTACGGATGCTTATGTGTGAAAATGAGATCAGACTCAGAAACATCGCTTACCAAAGACCAACGAGCATGCAAGACCTCATTCATAGACAAGCCTCAACATTATCGTAGTGTGATATTCGGCATCTAGTAGTAGGGTGGTGCGACATACTACCATTTGACTGGATCTTCCAATCGGGCAGATGGTGACTTTGAAAAGTTCAAAGTATCTTGTTATTCGCCTGCGCCTGCCTTGAACTCATTCTCAGGTTTATTGATGTTCGGACCATATGTCTACGGGCTCAATATCCCGAAGACAAGAGAGTGATGTAGGTAACGAATCTGCCTTTATACCGAGATGGTTAGCTGAAGATAAGCCGCTACGGGTTGTAGGCTGGATAGCTCTGCTAGATCGTCAGAGCTAGAGACATGCTCTCAATGTAGTAAACCATTTACTCAACCATGAATAGGTTTCCATTTCGTCTGAGCCAGAGAGAATCTGCCATGTCGAATGCTGTTGTTGTCACGTTGCGGAGTCACGTTAGGCAGCCGACGATCCACGACGCGGGGCCGCCGATGGCGTCACCAAATGGTGCAACCAACCACAGGCGTTGGAGCATCTCAAACCTCAACAACACAACATCTTCTCATGCTTCTACTCGGCGTCAAGTTTCCGACGAGTCGTCTAATCCAATCCGCGATCCCATCGTATCTTAGCCGCTGTTCTCCATCTGCGCGCCCCCAGCTTCGCCCAACCCATCCTCGCCTGGCACCCGCATACGCGCTCCAGCGTCCAATCTCAACAACAGCGGCCCGATACTCCGACACAATGACCGGCGACAACCAACAGGCAGGCAAGAAGTCGTACCACACGAAAGCGACGGGCAATGCTCTCGAGACAGTGCAGAAACACGCGCAAGAGAATGAGCTGAAGCTCTTCGGGAGCTGCTTCTGCCCCTTCGTGCAGCGCGTGTGGATCTCACTCGAGCACAAGCGCATTCCCTACCAGTACATCGAAGTGGACCCGTACAAGAAGCCCAAGTCACTGCTGGAGGTGAATCCGCGGGGCTTGGTGCCTGCACTACGCCATGGCGACTGGGGCTGCTACGAGAGCACAGTGCTCATGGAATACGTATGCACCCTCGAGGGCGATATTGATCTAGACTTTGCTGACTGACGACCCGCAGCTCGAGGACCTTGATGCCGGAAATGCATTGTTGCCGCCCGATGCAAAGAGCCGCGCGCACAGCAGGCTGTGGAGCGACCATGTGAGTATCCTCGTGCAGTGAGTGAAGTGCAGTGCAGTGCAGTTCAGTGCAGCGTGGTTCAGTGCAGAAAGCAGTGCACCGAGGGGAAGAGAAGAGACGAAGCCATGAAATCTCATAGGAGCAAGAATCGGACGCACACTGACTGCCACACCAGATCAACCGCCACCTGATCCCTGGCTTCTACCGCTTCTTGCAGGAGCAATCTCCCGAGAAGCAGATTTCGTACGCATCGGAGCTCAAGACCGAAATCGGCAAGCTCGTTGACGCAGCCCACGCTGAGGGCCCATTCTTCCTAGGCGCAGACATCTCCTTCGTCGACATCCAAATGGCGCCTTGGGTTATCCGTCTGAACCGCGTGTTGAAGCCATATCGGGGGTGGCCGGAGCCGGAGCCTGGCAGTCGTTGGGCGAAGTGGGTGGAGGCGATTGAGAAGGATGAGAGCGTCCAGGCGACGACGAGCAGCGATGAGCTGTATTTGGATAGCTACGAGAGATATGCTGGTGGGTGTTCCCCTGCCTTAGTACCTACTTACCTACGTTTGGTAAGGTGGCCGTCATATACAGAGTTCTCGACTGATGCACCGACAGAGAACCGCCCAGACACGTCGCAGCTGGCGAAAGCCGTGAATTCGGGACGCGGGCTCCCGTGATTGCGGTTCTTGATACTATAACCGTAAGAAAGAAAGCCTTTTTACTTACCGATAATTTCTCATTTACCTGTTAATCCACCTCTTTCAAGCCGACGGAAGAGCATTGCTCGACGGCAGTAACGGATGTTGCTCGACATAAGCACAAGGATGCCTTCTCCTTTCTTGTTTGAAGCCTCAACAGCAGAAGCAATGGTACGAAGTAGGGTAGTACGTAGGTACATACCTTAATCCGCGAATACCCGTCAGCGAACCAGTCTCTCTCGGGCCAATCACGCACAATTCCGCCCCCCTCACCACGTCCGCCCGCCCACCAGCACCCCGCTCCGATCCGCAGCAGAGCGGGCACGGCGCGCGAATCGGCGGCACGCAGCAACGGCGGCGGAGAGCCGCCCGGGGGCTGGACTGAGTCCTGGGGCCTGGGCGCGCGCAGCGCGCCCCACCCCTCCCCGCAATAAGCTACCTGCTGGCACTTGACGTGGCTTGGCTATGTGCCGAGAAAGCTAGACAACTAGGCACGGAGGAGTGCCGAGGGGCCAATAGTAGTGGTGGTGGAGCGCTGCTGCTGCCGCTTCAAGGCCAGAATGCCAAGATGACGCGGTTTTAACTTCAGAAGGATTAATCGGATCACTGTGCGCCTGCTCGAGCACCAGTCTCCTGAATGAGGATGTTGTGATATACTCGGTTTGGACCGAGGTCCGGCGCCAGTGGTTAGAGTAGGAGGAGTAATACTCTAGAAGGATCATGTATGTTTGCCGGATGAGCTTGGCGGTATGTCCCGTGCTGGGCGAGCTAGGGTAACAACTAGCAGCTGTGCAGATCAAGCCAACGAACACGCAATAATTGTGCGCCGGTAGGTAATGCTCTAGGCGCACAGCTAGCAAATCGTACGAGTACGAGGCAAGCGAGCTCGCGCCCCCAAGCTCTAGATAGGCGGACGCACCTCCGGCGCGCCGCTCTAAGCAGCCTCCTCTACTCTACGACCTACTCTAGGGCAGGGTCGGGGGAGGACGCTAGCTAGCGCTGTACCGGGACGCTCGGCTCTCGGAGTCTAGACTCTAGACGCGGCAGGCGTTCTTACGCACGTAAGCTAGAGTAACTAAGTTGGCGCTACTACTACTACTACTACTACTACTACTACTACTACTACTACTACTACTACTACTACTACTACTACTACTAGTACTAGAGTATTACTCGAACTGCCTACACCACTACCCGTACCTACTACTGTCTCTCGCCTAGAGTACTCCTAGAGGACTACGCACGCGTACTTGCTTCCCCCTAGGAGTATGAGTAATCCGTACCGCGTCCGCAGCCTTGCTTCCCCCTAGGAGTATGAGTAATCCGTACCGCGTCCGCAGCAAACTAAACCAACCAACCTGCACCTGCCTGCCTGTCTACTGCGCGCTTAACCTACGCACGCACACTCTCTCTCCTCTAGGAGTAATCCGTAGAGTAGGTACACGCCGAAGCAACCAAACTAAACCAAGCCAATCCAAGCCAACGCAGACCAAACCAAACCACATTAAACCAACCCGCACACGTCCGCGCCCCGCGCCCGTCCGGCCAGCCGTTCGTCCCACCGAATACTAAACCCTCTCCCTACCTATGCAAAGCATTTGCGCCGCCCCGCAGACCGCAGAGCCAGTCTAGAGTCTAGACGCGGCGCAGACCCTGCGCGCTTGACCCCTGCTGCTGCGCCCCACCTCCACCAGCACCAGCACCACTACCACCACTGCCATCATCAGGCGCAGCGGCGCAGCGGCGCAGCGAACCGTACGGACGTGGTACCGGTGGTGCCTACTCTAGAGCACTCTACTCTAGGTGGATGTGCGTGCGTGCGTGCGTGCGCGGGGCATCGGAGCCGCCCGCCCGCCTGCCTGCCCGCCCACCGGATCTGCGGATCTGCGGCGGAGGCGCGGCTTGTGGGTTGGGGGCTACGGAGCACGGTGGGTGCGGTGCGGTGAGGTGAGTGCGCGGCACAGTCGGTTCAGTCCAGTTCAGTCAGCCAGAGGGTGGGTGGGGTGTTTGCGGAGGTGTTTGTAAAGGTGTGTGTGTGCAGATATCGAGACCAGAAACAGGGACGAGGAATATTTCCGATGCGGCTGGACGCGTCGCGTCGCGTGTCGTGTCGTGTCTCCGAGGGCTGTTCTTCTGCTCGAGATGCACAGGCAGGAAGTCGGCAGAGCGCGGCGCGACATCCCAGCAGACAGACAGACAAACAGCAGACGTGGCGCGGCGCGGGGAGAGGTTGGGGGTCCAAAGGAACGGTGAGCCGAGTCGCCGACGGTTCTGAGATGTGCGTGGTGCGTGTGTGTGTGGGTGGGTATGGTATGACGACGCGTGCGGGCAGCGGCACGGCCTGGCTGGCTGCTGGCTGGCTGTTGGCAGTGTGAGTTTGCGTGTGCCAGACTGCCAGTTGCCAGGGCCCTGGTCCGCTTGCCAGGGTACGCCAGAACCAGAGCCACCTCAGCCAGGGTCCTGCGCGGGGAACGAGAGGCCAGAGTTCCGTAATCCGTAACTACGCGAGGGAAGAACTGCACGCAAACAAGCAAGCAAGCAAGCGGAAAGGCAGGCAGCAAGGAAGGTCCACGCAAGCCTGCCTTGTCCCTCGACGATCCCTCATCATCATCTCAGCGATTCCTTCTCCGCGTCTCCCCATCTATCAATCGGCCCACTAAACGCCTGACATTGCTGCTCAGCATCCTCCTCCACCACCACAGAATCCTTTTCCTCCTTCTCCGAGGGCGAGGGCGGAACGGGACGGAACAGGACAGAACAGGACAGAACAGGCACTCTACCTACTCATACTCTCGCACTCTACCTCCACTCCCAAAGCCGAGCGACCGCAATCGGCAACACCAGACGCCAGCCCCAAAGTCAGCATACGCGTATGTAGATATTTTTTTTCGGGGTCCGGCGGGGTTGGGGGGTGCAGAGTGTGGTACTCTACCCTGTTCGTAGTGGTTGAGCGGTACACTACTCTACACCAGGAGCTCGGCGAGCGAGCGCGGTTCGGGGCTTGGGGCTCCCTCGTCCGGACGTTGTCGTTGCGGCGGGAGTCGGTGGGACAAAGAAGAAGATCGTCGACCCTACTCTACTCTACGTAGTACGGATCTGTGGGGTGGTGGGCTGCAGGGAAAACCCCTAAACCAAAAAGGCTGTTCTGTTGGGTTGGTGGCAGACACCTTAGTAGGATGATGTCGGCGCGCGCTGGTTGGTTGGGCGGAAAAGTCTTCTTGCGCCGCGAGTCGTCGAGTAGAGTAGGTTAGGTTAGGCTACTCTAGAGCAGAGTGCTTACGGCCGAGTACTCGTAGTGGTGGAGGTGGTGATGGTGAGGTGATGATAAGGCATCGTATCATCGGCCGCCGACCCAACGACTCGGCGCCCCGGCCAGCCTGATGAGCCAGCAGCGATCACCACGACCACGGCCGGGGAAAGCTAAAAAAAAAGGCGCGCGAGTCATGCTGCTTCTCCAGACCTCCTCATCAACTAACTGGTCGTAGTTCCCCTCTACTATGCCTACTTTTGCCATATCTCCGCAGCCCGCGTTGCTACTACGAGCACAGCTCGTCCGCCTGCGGCTTGCTGCTTCGCCTTCTCAAACTCCGCTTCCTGCGCGCGCCCATCGCACCATTGTGGCTGGCCTGGCCGGATGAAGCTCCGGCGCACGGTACCGGTACCGCGTATGGGGGAGACCTAGAGTAGGAGGGACGCGACGACACGCGCCTGTGCTGGCGCTGGCTGAGGCTGAATCCGTGCGTGCAGCTCGAGTACTACTCGTACGTAGAGTGCTCGGGCAGAAAAGCTGCTGCCTCCATCGTAGAGTAGAGTAGCTTGTGTCGCCGACAAACGCGACCCTAGAGTACTCGAGTACTCTAGAGTAGGGGACCAGCACCCGCGAGTACTCTAGTGACTCGCTTGCTCGCTTGCTCGCGCCCGGAAGGGGCTTGCGGCATTCAATTGCGGCGGCGCGCGGAGGGCGGAGGGCTTTTCATGCTAGCTAGCTAGCTACTCTAGTTGGCTGGCTGGCGCGCCGCCGCAATCAAAGCATCGATCGCGCCGGGAGGAGACGAGACGAGGAGAGGCGATCAGGGAGGGGATGAGGGTTGCGGGTTGCGGGAATTCAAGGGCGTAGGGTACGAGTAGGGGTCGCGTAGAGTAGTACCGCCGTCGCTGTCGCCGCTGATCGAGAGGTTGTTTGCGGAAGGGTCTCCGCCGTTAATGGTTCGTTGGTCGTTGGCCTCCATGGCACGTCTGGGGCTTCCACGGATGGCGCCGACACATGTACCTGCTCTTTCGGATGCATGCTGCTAGGGGTCTGCTCTACTCTAGTGCCGGAGTACTGAGTATTCGTAGAATAGTGCGCTTTTCTATGCCCGTCTATGCTCGTTTTGGGCGGGTAGGGTAGAGTAGAGTGGATTCTCGTACGAGGATGAGGACGGCTGCTAGAGGACTAGTTTGGTGGTTCTTGGACTTAACCTTACTCGTCCGCGCAAGCATGCCTTGTTGTTGTTGTTATTGTTGTTGCGGTAGTGGTGGTGTTGTCATCTGCTGATGGATGCTGGACCCGCTCGCTGCCGTGCTGGTGGTGCTATGGCGGGATCGGGACAGGTCGATCAGCACGGCTCTACTCTAGAGTAGAACACCTAGCCACCTAGCGAGTGCGACCCCGGATCCCCCCGTGGTGCCGGGGCCGGGTGCGGATCCCGTCAGGCCATGTAGAGTAGATGCAACCTAGGTATCTTCTTCACGCGCACAGGCGGCAGCGTCATCATTATTGAGCGTCGACGACAACAAGCGTATGACCAAGCACGCAAGCAAACACTCACGCAAGGACGACCTCAGGCCTCCATCACCACCCCTTCTGACTGACGATATGGCGCTGTAGAGTACTCTAGGTAGCAGCCATCTAGCGCGCATAAAAACCAAGCGCAACGAATGATGCCTGTACTCCGTACTCGTAGAGTAGCTTGCCATGGCACGCGCTCTGCTCCAGCTCCTGCAGTAGCAACGGCAGCAGCAGCAAGTTCTATGCGCGCGAAAAAGACGGCTCCTTCATCTCAGCATCCGCCCCATCCCAGCCCAGCCAAAGAGCGTGTCTCCCCGCCGGCCAGGTGACGGGACACGCCTACGTACGTGGGCGCGCGTGTGCCGCAAGCCCTGTAGGCGTGCGCTGCGCTGCCCTGCGTGCTTGTGCCTCAGCCGCGCGCGCGCGCGCATGAGTCGTCCGACGCCTGCATAAAGTAGAGTAGACTCGACCTATGCGCTGGCCTTGTCAAATCACCAGGCGCCTGCCTCATCTTCTCGCGACGGCGGCGGCGGCGTCGTCGAAGCGAAAAAAGTTGCTGCGCCTCAAGGAAAGGGAAGGCGAACGAGAACGAGAGAGCCGCAGCGTGATGCCATGTCCGATCCGCGCGCTACTGTACGCGGACGAGCCCTGCCCCACCATCCATCCACCTCCGCTACCCCGTCACCCCGTGTCGAGGGCGAGGGAAAAAAAAGAAAAAAAAAAAAAAAAGAAAAAAAAAAAAAAAAGGTGGCTGAATGCGCTGCCGTCGTCGCTCGTTGTAGCCGGCGGCGGCGCCCTCCGGACGCCCGTGTGTGCGCGAACCTGACTCTCGTGCTTGCGAAAAGGCTAACCACAGCAAAGCGACGACCCCGCAGACCGGCTTCGTATAGGCGAAAGTCTAAACGGTGCGAGCGACGCGTGTACTCTAGGCCCAAAATGTCTTTGATGATCAAGAAGAAGAAGGAGAAGGAGAAGAAGAACAAAAGAAGAGAGGGCGTCGTGGACGGCACGGACTCGTCTTGTTGGGGTTGGGTTGGGTCTAACTAGGGATCCTACGGGCTGGTCGAAAGCGGCAGGACGTGCGCGCGGGACGGGGTGCTGGGAATCTGCACCTCTCCCTGCATATGCTACGACGTACCGCCCCGGGGCGACCAGCCTGTTCCATGGCTCGCTTGTTGCGTTCGGCGCTAGTTCCAAATCCAGGGCGCTGTAGCATTGCCGTTTGCAAGTGCCAGCGCCGACGACTACCTGTAAGGTTGACGTACCAGAGCAATAGTAGAGTAGTATACCGTAGCGTTGGACGGTGAGCCGCGCCCTCTTCTGCAACGCAACCCTCCCCCCACCATGTAGAATACTATGCCTGTGGCTGGGCGGCCTAATTTAGGCCCTTGCCTTGGTTGCGACCGCCGGAGAGCACCCCGCTAGGGCTGGTCGACTACGAGTACCCTTTCTCGTATTTGGACCTCTATGGATATTTTGATCTGCTCAATTTGCAGCAAGGTCCCCTTACCCCACCCCACCTTGGCACTATCGAAGCAAGCGCCTGCACCGATCGGAGCTTGTTCCCTGGGTTCCGTGACCGTCTCACGGCCGCGTGTTGTAGGACAGAGGATTCTTTGGGGGCTTGCATTGGGGACGTCGATCATTGCTGGGCACAGGTGACGGTCAGTTTACCATACGCGGGTGAGATTCGTACGAGTGCGCTAGTCGTGCATGACATGACACGGGAGCGCTGAGACATGGGCTCTGCAGTCTGCGGAGACGGATGGGAGTTTCATCAATTCCCATGTTGCCAGTGTTAGTAAGATCCGCACACGGATTGGATTCCCGTTAACCATATAGCACATTATGACGCCAGGCGCCCCGCACGCCCTGAATAATCCCAAAGAGCCCAACTTCCAAGGGTCCGCGGGTCGCAACGAGTTTATGGCCGGAAAAGCCTCCGAGACGGCCCCTGTCGCAGAAGTATTGCATGGCGGCAAAATGTGCCGAGTCTTCTTTTCTTGGGCCGCGAAAGAAACAAAAAAAAAATAAAATAAAAAACCAACCCCAAAAAAGAAGGGTGCCGGGTCACTCAGTCCCTGCAGCAAAACTTAATTTCAGCAGCGCGGTTTCCGAAGGCGCCCATGGGCCGAAACCGAAATCTCCGTTGATGTGCGGTAGATCCGCCTTTATTCAGACGCCATGGCAGCCGCTGCAAGGCGCGACGGAGCCTCGGTAAATGAGACGGCTGGGCTGCTGGATACCGAGACCGAGATCGCGATCGTGATAGAGCGACGTGGTGTTGAGCAAGGCGAGACCGCGTCCAGACCACATTGAGGCATATTTTATCTGGGGCAAGACGTCATGGTGACTTAGGGAGGGTACGGGGGCATGGCACGTGCGAGCCGTTGGTGCTGTGGCGGTGACCTGAATACAACCCTAGGGGCAGGGCGAGGGGACAGACGGACTAGGGGACCGGCTTGGGCGCGCGCGTTCCTGAGCCAATGGATGATGTACAGATGCACAGGGACCCTGGGGCGGTGCAGATGCAAGACGCAAGACCGGATGCGTCTCCTGCCTGGCCTCGAGCGATCATCGCATCTTGCTCGTTTCAGCCGCCAAAAGGAGGTCTGACGGCGTGAAACCGGGCACAGCGCTTTTTTTCAATCTCCGGGCGACTCGCTCGCTCTCGTCCAAGGCTCAGCAGGAGCGGGGGGTGCGGCGTGCGGCGTCCGGCCGTTGCGCGCAGGGTTGCCTGACAATGCCGCGGCAGGGCCCAGAGAGGCGGCGGGCTTGCTGGCACAGTTGCACAACGCGTGTCCCGGTAAGATTGGTAGAGTTTGCGATCAGCTCGCTTCGAGGGGGTCCAACGCGCATCGTGTCCACGTGCGGAGGGCACAGGGCGGGATCGGCAGAGGGTAAGTATTCTATCGTCAGTAGAGAGAAGCATTCAGATCCAGGAGATTGGCTCACAGGACCCTGACGAGAGGGCCGTCGCGTCACAGGACGATTGACGACGATGGGGCAGATCTCCGATCTGGGATTGCAGGAAGGGAGGGGGGGGAGTCAGGCCGGGAGAGGGAGGAGGGTTTGACTCGATGTTCGGGCGGGATCGAGGATGGGGTGGCAGATCTAGATTTTTGTGGGAGGACGCTTGACGCTACCGGTGAGCTGAGGGCAACGGGCTTGGGGTAGCCGGGCACCCCTGCATATGGCCCTGTGATGTCATCCGGAGCCTGGAAGCTGAGCTGTCAGCGCGAGCCGCACACGCCCAAAGCGGGAGAGCGTTTCGATCGACCGATGCGCCGCAAGCAGCAATGGTGACGGAGGGGACGCGCGATCCACGCGAGCCGTGGCTTATGCCATTCGATGCATCGTCTTTCCTGGAAAGCCCATATGCGACCCTGGACAATCCGCAGATGTGCGCCCTGGATGCTTCCCTGCACACCTCCCATAAGTAGAGTCTGTCCGCCGCCCTCGCCTTATCCATCGAACTCCACCACCAACCACTACCTCCACCACTACTACACCTTCACCACCACCTACTTCTCCATCCCCCCCCCCCCCCCCCCTCTCTCTCTCAAGACCATGGACGGAAAGGATTCAATCGGCCGCCGCATTTCGTTGTTGAACGACGACGTCTCTGCGCCCCCCCACCGCCTGCCCTCGCTAGAGCCCGCCATCCGTTCGCGCACCTCCAGCTACGCCTCGTCGCCCTGCCTCTCGCCCACGCCGCGCACCCCCCAACTCCTCCGCAGCAACTCGACCGACTCCAACGCCATGACCAGCCCGTCACCCATCACTCCCACCTACGACTTTGCCGACTCGCAGTCGCCCAAGATGGCCCAGATGCCCTACTTCTTGCACAAGGAGTCGCAACTCATGCACTACGCCCACCACCCTCTCATTGGCCAAGCCTACCCCTCCCTGCCCGCCCAGCAGGTCTTCATCCGCGCTCCCGGCGCCGAGCGTCAGCCCATGCCGCCCGCCAACCCCAAGACCAAGAAGAACCAGTACCCGTGCCCGCTCGCCAAGCAGTTCAACTGCTCCGACTACTTCACCACCTCGGGCCACGCCGCCCGCCACGCCAAGAAGCACACGGGCAAGAAGGACGCCATCTGTCCGGACTGCCGCAAGGCCTTCACCCGCAAGGACAACATGGAGCAGCACCGCCGCACCCACCAAAACGGCCGCAACGCCCGCAACGCCTCCAAGGACGCCGACGAGTCGCGCGCGAAAAAGCAAAGGACGTCGCTGTCGCGGCCCAAGCCTTCGCCCATCCAATCCTCCGACCCCGCCACCATGTCCCTGGTCGACCCTTCGCTACCCATCAGCCCGGCGTCCAGCTTCGGCGGCATCGCTCCTGCCGTCCAGCCCGCCGATGACTACATGTCGCACGCATACGCCATCGACCCCAACATGAGCTATCCGCCTCCCGAGCGCTACCAGCTCAACCCGCCTAATCCTTCGACATATGGCCTCGAGACGTTGGCACTCGCCTGCGGAGAAAAGAGGAAATTCGAGGCATGAGCGAGGTTGTCGACTCGGTCCGAAAATACATTTCCTTACTCGGTCACTCGGCGATACCCGGCCACTTTTTTTTTTTTTTCTTTCCTTCGTCCGCAGAATCTTCACTCTTGCCATCGACCGAAGCGTGCGCACTCGGACCCGACCGGATGGTCTGCGTCTTAACTGACCTATTAATCTATTTTGTTCCTTCCCCATTCCTATTCCATCTACTCACGAGCATTGCACGCAATAGACGCATGCCGTCAAGGCTATGACCGGGGTAATCGCGGGACCAAAACGGCGTTGGTGATTTTTTTTTGGACCGATGGGATGGTCTTTGCTTTTTTTTTTCACTTTGCACGATACACACAAGGCATGGGTTCTTCTCTTTTTTCTCCTTCTTGATTACTTTTCTTTCATGTTGCCACTCGGCCCTTTTCATCCTTCAGGCTGGCGGCGACCGGGTCTATTCTTTTTTCTTCTTCTTTTCTTTTGCATTCTAGAGGAGCGCTTTTTGCTCCTTCGTCACTAGGGAAGGAGGGCGGGATGAGCGGGCGTTATGACGGACGCATAGCGGGTTTGCCTCCCTCATCATCACCATAACCGAGGGAGGCGAGGCGCCGGCGCCTTTGTTTTTGTTGCACGACCGCTGTATCAAGCATCGGTGATACAAGCACTTTTTTTTTGTTTGCACACCCCCCTCAGCACAACCGCCGGGGGTGTAGCGCAACATCAGCAGTCGCGCCGAAGGGGTGAGAGAGGCGACGAGTTATCTCTCTCTCTTCGCGCGCGCGTGGTCTTGAAGATTTACACTAGCACCGCAAGGATCTCTCGACGCGCGCTCGGCGGCGGCGCCTGTCGTCGTTGTCGTTGTTCGTCGCCGTTTGGCAGCTTGAGAAACAAGATGCAAAGAAACACTGGAAAAACAAAGTATACTTGCCAAAACATGACGTTCCTGGTGTGGTGGTGCGATGCTGCTTGATTATGACATTGAAGGAAAAGACTAATTTTTCTTTGTTTTCATTTTTGTTTTTGTTTATTGAGAGAGATTAACGAAGAACAGGTCCTAGTCGGCCATGCACTCCCACTCCGACAGATTAACAGACTGACACTGACAGTCAGGCAGACAGGGCGCAGGCGTAAGGACCTCCGCGCTCTTCCGCTTCCCCCTCCTCTCCGGGCTCCCCTCCGCAAACCACTCACTACTCCTACGACTAGGTAGAGATTCTCTACCCCTCCTCTCGTTTCGTTTCCTGAGACGCCGCCCGCTCGACCTAACGACTTGACAAGTAATCGTCGCCGTCCCGCCGTTAGGAGTAAACGCTTCGGTTTCGCCGACACGCTCGTGCGCGCCTCCGAACTTCCGTCGCCACCACGTCCATTACTCCGGAGAAGTAGCCGTAGGACGAGCCGCGTAGGCCTTCTCCATCACACTACTACTACCAGGTAGGACAGATCAGGGCAGGGCAAGGCAGGCACGGACGGTGCGCGCGCCAAGTGAGTGGATGAGTGAGTGAATCCTGCATGCTTACGCCTGCCTGCCTCACGTTCTACGCTGCTTCTGGTCGGGTCTGGACCGTTGGGATGGATGGGGGAGCGTGGGCGCGTGCGCTGTGCGTGGTGCGTCCCTGCGTTTGGTTTGGCGGGTATAGCTGCGGGATGGGATGGGTTGGGATGCTGGGGGCACGTGGGTGGAGGAGATTGATGCGTGCGACTGCGGTGATTGATGGATGGATGGGTTGGTGTGGGTGCGTGGGTGCTGGTCAGGGGCCGCGCTGGGTATGGATACATAGGCAATGCATGGGGCCGCGACTCGTTCGTTCGCGAGTCGCGAGAGTGAAAGTCAATGTCAGTGATGAGCGGGATAAGCGGGATAGGCGCGGATGCGTGCGCTCGAGACTCTGCTGCGATTTTCGTTGCTTTTCGGGGCTGTTCTATGGGGCCTCTCTTTCGTTTCTTTTTGCTTTTTCTTTTTCTTGCTTCCTTTTGAATTAATTGTAATTGGATTTGGAATCGGCGCTGGCGTACTCGTTTGCCGACGCCTGACGCTTGACGCTTGACGCTCGACGTCTGACGCCTGACTGACAAGCAAGCCTTGCAAGCCATGCACGCGGTGTTTTGGTTTTTGGTTTTGCTTTTTGCCATGTGTGGCGGCGGGTGGCAGGGCGGGGCGGTGGTGCCTGGCTAGCAAGACGGCCTGGCCTCTCTCTTTTCTTTTTTCATTGTTGGTCGTTCTTTCTTTTTGCATCACGACGTTACAATGCGCGTCCACTTCCATACCTAGGTATCCCCAGCAGCTCGCCTCGCTCCTCCACCTCCGTACCTCCCACCCCTCATCTTCTCTTCCCTTCCTCCGGTTCCAGAAGCAGACAGACACAGGCCACAGCGCGCGCACGCACGCTCGCTCGCACGCGACCGTTCCTGGCGGCGTCAGCCAGCCCAGAAGGGCGGAGCGCCAGGCTGCGCCACAGACATCATGCGCGGCGGAGCGTTTCCACTCGGTCGGTCGTAGCACCCACGAAATCGCAAGCGGTGGGCGGGAGGCCTGGAGGAGGAGGCACGGAGGAGAAGGAGGGGCCGTCACGCCGTGGCCATGGCCTGCCGTGCCTGCCTGCTCTGGGATAGGGCGTTGGGCGCCTGTCCCGGATCGGGGAGATGGGCACGGAGTTAGGACATTAAAAAAAATAATAAAAGAAAGGAGTTGGGCTGCTGGGAGGGCGGTTTCGGCACGCGAGCGCGAGCGCGAGCGGGGCGGGGTCGCCTCGGTGAAGGGTCCTATTGTCACTGCGGTCACGAGATAGGCCATTGGGCTAGCTAAAGGAACCCGCTTTGCATCGGGGCTAGAGCGAGTAAGCTTCGATGAGCATCTTGATCTGGCGAGCCCGCTCGGCCTCGCTCTCCGGAGCGAAGACCCTGGCAACGCTAGGTAGAGTACCTACGCAACGCAACGCAACGCAACGCCGAGCTTGGCCGGTTCGGGCAGGCGGCCGCGAACATCATCATTGCGCTCTTGCTTGGTGATTCGAACGGCGAACGGCGCGTTCATGCGGCGGCATCTCCCGTCGAGTGGTGATGATTGCCCCGGACAGGGTGGGGAGTTCCATGTGGTTATTATTATCGCGCGCGCGCGTCATCTTGATGCTTCCATCCCGCCATCCATCGCTGCAAGGGAAAAAAAAAGGGCTTGCTGCTTGCATCATCGTTGTTGCCGCGTGCTCGAGCGATCGTGAGGGTTGGGCCGCGGCTGGCTTGCGAATGGCCGATCCGTGGGCCCTTCTCCTTGCTTGCTTTGCTTGCCTCGACCCTGCGCGACGGGCTCCTCCGTCCGGAGCTATCTTCGAGCAAGGCCTTTGCCACTGCGTCGTTGCCATCTTGTCCTCTTTGATCCTCTCTCTACTCTACCTTACTACGTAGTAGGTAGTTACCGTACCCTACCCACCTACGCGCTACCTTACTTACTACTCCGTACTCCGCACCTACTCTGTGCAGATTCGAGATCCTCTCCTCGCCTTCGGCTGTCCCGATTGTTGTATGTACTGTAGGTACTGTACACGTCTCGCTCACCCCTGGCTTCCGATCAGCGCAGCGCGCGGCATGCCTGACGAGGCGACGACGTCCGCCCACAATAGAGGCCGCGCGCTGCTTCCATCTCGTGCTCGTATCGCGTCGTATCGGAGGTAGATCCGCGTGCTAGAGTCGCTGCGCAACGCGCAAGGTGCACCGCGCCGATCCCCGCGTCCTTGTCCTGCCGAATGTCCATTTCCCATGCCAACCTGCTCCGAGGACGGCGCTAGGCGTCCCTGCTACTACTGCTACTACTGCTACTACTACTCTACTAGGCAAGTGTGTCGTTTCGTATGCGTGCCCGTACCTGGACTGGGTAGAGAGCGCGAGAGACGCGTAACTACATTGTATATTGCATCAAGTATGTTCGTACTACGTATGTACCTTCCTGCCGTGCTACTGTAGGTGGTGGTGGCTCGTTCTCTCTCTCTCTCTCTCTCTCTCTCTCTCTTATGCTCTCTCTAGGCGTACTCATCCACAGGAGCAGAGCGCGACGCGTACGCAACGCCAACTGGGAGGCCTGTCTTCACTCATACTTATTCACTACGACCTACTTGATTGCTTGCTGCTGGCCCTACGCTAAATACCGAGTGCGAGGTGCTCCGCCTCCCTCTGCCTATAGGTATGTACTATACCTCGGCCGTAGCCATCGCCGCACTGCACAGCCGCCACCTAGGCCGCCCGTCCGCCCGCCTGTCGCCGTCGTGGAGTCGCGTGGAGATATCGCTGCCTACCTAACCTAGCTATCTCCGCGTCTAGCTAGCCATACGGAGTAATGGCGATGCCTTACTGCGCAACCGTGCAACCGTGCCACTTTGCCCCAATGCCCCAATGCTATTGACGGAGGACGGAGGACGGAGGACGGAGGGTAGAGGAGTAGCCGTAGATTGCAGATTGCAGACGCCACGGTTTGGCCTTGATTGCTTTGCAGACATGCTAGCTAACGCTGGCCATGCCTTGTCTTGCCTTGCCGGCCTTGCCCTGCACTTTCCCCCTCCGCATCGCGTCTCTGCTGGCCCTGCGCCCCCGCCGTCGCCGTCTGGAAGCCGGGTCCAAGGGCCAGAGTTAAGGAATTGTGGTAAGAATTTGCGTCGTCGGCCCTTGCCTTTGCATCACATCATCGCTCTTTCGTTACCTATCGACTTTCGCCATCCTTCGCTGTTTGCCTTTGCCTCTGCTGTGAGTAGGTGCGAGTAGGTGCGGCTGTGGTTCTGGCTGTGGCTGTGGCTGGGCTGTGCTTTTTGCCGCCGCCACTGCTGCTGCCGAGGACCCTGTGCCTAGGTCGGGTACTCTAGGTAGTTACGTACCTACTGGCCGCCTGTTCGCTGTCCCTGTTCGCTGTCGCTGCAGTGCGACGTAGGCGCTGTGTCTCGGCTCGGGCTGTTTGTTTGCTGTTGATTGCTGTGGCGTTGAGTGAGATGGGTGGGTATGGATGCGGGCGGGCGGGCGGAGGCGCTGTACGTGGAAGTAAGTGGAGGATGTAGGTGGGTGTGTTGTTTGAAGGGGTGGTTTCTTTCTTTCTTTCTCTCTTTCTCTCGCGTCCTCTCGTTCTCTCTCAAAGTCAAACATCATCGCCATCTATCTCTTTCGTCTCCATCGTCTCCGTCTTGCTCTTCGCTCTCATTCTAATCTTTAATGTCCTCTTTCCCCCTCACTCATGGAACCCTGCCCACACACACGCACCGCATTCGCGCTAGCTCGCAAACAAGCAAGCAGCACCCCTCCTCACCCCTCACCTCTCCTCACGCACACCTGCACGCCACTCCTCCCTCCCTCACTCACACACAAAACGCCACAAAACTCGGCCCCCAACCCGCTCCCGCTCCCGCACCCCCTGTCTGCACCCAGCCCAGCCCAGCCCAGCCCAGCCCTGCATGCCGCCCTTGCCCGCTTCTATGTTTATTTCTAGGTCTTGCCGTCCATGCGCCTTCGACCGCGTTCTAGTCCCGAGCCGGTGCGCCCTGCCTATGTACCTACATACTACATACATACACCCTGTGCGCCCTGCACCCTGTGCCCTACGCCCTGCGTTTTGCGTGTTGCGCCCTGCGCCCGCCCGCCGCTCGCTCTGGACTGCACTGCGCTGCACTGCACCCCTACGCTACGCTACGCTACGCATGCGCAAGCCCGGCGTCGGCGGCCGCGGGGCGGGGACCAGGCCAGGGCCCGCCTTACATGCCTTGCGCTGCCCTGCTGTGCTGCAGCGTCACGCGTGGCGTGCGTGCCCGCGCTTACTTACTTACGGATTACCTGCTTGCCTGGCTGGCTGCCTACATACATACACACGCACGCACGCATGCATGTGCCTTGGCCCTGGCTGCGCGGTGGAGACCCTTGGACCCTGGATTCGACGCAAGGCTTTCGTGCGTGCGTTGCGTGTCGGTCCATCCACCCACCCGCCTGCCCGCTTGCTTGGCCGCTTGCATGCGTGCGTGCGCGCTGCACTGCACTGTACTGCGCTTACGGCGGACGCGGACGCGGCTGCCTGCGCCGGAGGAGGGGGAGGGTTTGTTAGGTAGGGTGAGGTGAGGTGAGGTGGTGTGGTGTGGCAGGGCGAAAAGCAAAAGGATATATACGGTGATGTAGGGTAGGGTATGGAGGACTGCGTGCGGGTGCGCACAAAGGAAAGGCGTGCTTCGTGGGGAGATAGGTAGGTAGGTAGGTACCTAGGTAGGCGGGTAGGTGGGTGGACTGCCCGCTCCGCCTGGCCTGGCCTTGTCTTGTCTAATCGCCGTCCTTCCCTTTCGTTCGGTCGTCTCCTCCTTCTCCCTCTCGGTTTTCTTGATTTCCTCATTCTTCGTTCTTCGCACAGCGGAAATGTAAACGTCGCTTCGCATGCTTACCTACCTACCTACCTACCTACCTACCGCCTGCACTGTACTGTACTGTGCCCCTCTTCCGCGCCCTTGCGTCGTGTTGTGCGAGCGAGCGGGCGTAAGGGCTGCGTAGGCGTGTGTGGTGTAGGCTAGTGCGTGGTGGATGGTGTGCGGTAGGATGCGCTCATCATGCATGCATGCACGCACGCATGTACGTAGATGCGCATGCTTGAGTCTGTCGCCCCGCGCAGCAAGGCCTGACGTCCTTCCTTTTCGGCTGTGGGGATTCGCAGGCTGGCGGGGTCGTGGTGGTGCGGTGCTGGTCGGGCATGCTACGCGTGCTACGGTACTTTGGGTGCGTGTGGTGGAGGCGCGTAGGTACGTGCCTCTCTAGCTGGCTTCCTGGATTGCGCGTTGGACGCCATGTGTAGGTGATGGTCTTGCCGGTTTGTAGAGTAGTCCCACGGTCACTTTTGACCCCCCTCTTCTCTCGGCGGATAAAATGTTAGTGCCTGTTTGGTTGCGCCGTCGCGGTCGTGGGTAAGTATGGTAGTTGTAAACGGTATACCGGGGTGCGTATTGGAATCTAGATGGCGACGTCCGGTAATGCAGGGTAGGGTGAAGTGAATGGTGATCAGAATGGTGAGAATGGATATCTTATACTCGAAGTCAATCGTTGTATTTGAAAACCCACTCGGAATTCTAGGGTTACGCCTCCATTCTATTCAATCTAGTAGCGTCTCGCGCTCTCTATCTGCAAGCTTAAGTATACTATTCTATCATAGCCATTGCCAATCCATCCCTTCATGTCTCTAAATGGACATGTACACCTTGACACAGGTTATCAATTCAATCAGTGTTAGTTCTGAGTCGAGTAGTTGCGTCTCATCCTCCTTCAACTTTGAGATTGCTAAGGCGAAAACTTCCAACCCCGGAGAGGAAATTCTGACTGGAACATAGGCCTAGGAGAGGATGGTTCCTCAACGTTTTTATTGTTGCCAGACAACAACGTTTTGATGACGGCCCCCTCCGGATCATATGAAGGATGTGCGCTTTCAAACTCTTCCAATCTATACACTGTCTCTTCAGGCGATCCATGCACACTCCCTTCAGGCGTATAGATTGTCGAATCCGGTGAAGAAGCCTCACATGAGGCGCCTAGCCCGTTGTCCTGCAGGGGAAGTGTGTCGGAGCTGCCATCCGTACTACAAGATTCCCTTTCCCATCCTAAATCCCTCGCAACAGAAGCCTGCGCCTGAGTTATCCTCGCCAAACTGATCCGCTGAGCCCATCGGTACTGATCCGCTAGCATATCGAGCAAACTCCATACCCCCTCGACAATATCTAGCAAGTCACCTGCCGGCCTCGCATGGAAAACCTTCCCTGGACGCCGTAGCCAGGAAACCAAAACGAAAGTAAAGCGGATGTAGTGGTCAGCCAGACTCCAGCCTGACTTGTCGAGCTCCTCGCCGTAGTCGGGGAGATAGATGCCGCACAGGCCTGCGCTGAGCTCTTTCATGACGATGCCTCGATGTTCCGTAAGGTTGGGCTTGGTGACCCTGCCTAGATTCCTCCACATGAAGTCGTCTCGGAATTCGGCCCACGCTTGGAGAAAGGCGCGTTCAAGCATGATGCTTTCTTTTAATTGAGCTCCGTTTTTGACGCCGAGTTTATCTAGTATGCCTCTGATATTCTCCACGGAGACAGATCTGAGATGCATCGACGTAGACGAAACGTCGTTCATGGGTCTTTGGATATACGGTCTATATGGTTGTTGCGGCAGTGCTAAGAGTGTTCTGTATGAGCGTGAGAATATACGTTCGCTTTCGTGGAGTGACGATTGGATGTGAAGTTATGATTCAACTGTCGGTAAATCCGTGACGTACCCACACTGGAGTTGTTAGCCACCGTTATAATCAAGAGAGGTTGTTGCTAGGGATACTAAATCGTACGGATGAGATAATACCTGCCTTGAAGTAACTCGGCGGAAAGGATGTGAGCGGCAGAGAGAACTACCCCCAGTGAAAAAAAGTAAAGATGATAGTAGAACCATGCGACTGTGAAAGCTTTATACTGCTTGCAAATCAAAAGGCAGGTGGAAGTGGTGATCGTTAAGTCTTACAAAAACGGAAGGAGCACTAACTGTCACATTAGTCGAACCAGGGGTCGCAAAACAGGCAGTCACGCTTGGTTTCACATGCTGCCTGAAGTGCGGTACCAGGTTCAAAAAATCATGAGGTCACAACGGATTTTTGTTCCATGGTACGCTCATGTTGCGTTGCACGTGGGACCCAGACGCTTCTACCCACTTAACAAAAAGAGTCAAAAATAAACAAGAATAGATCGCATAATACTAAAATGAACCAAGCGTAGAAAGTTAGTCGTTCAATAGTTTGTCATACTAACCAGTAGCAGTAACCCGATACTCTTGAGGAGAACATCCTCCTTCCTAATTTGTGCATTCCCTTCTCTGTTCTTGCACCCATGGGTATCTCTAGTTACCACGAACTACTAGCACAGCCGCTGTTGTTCCATCGTTAACTATGGAAGTATTAGATATCTGGCAACGCTCCAGGACCTATATTAATTCTTCCAATAACACCACGTGTGTTTCAAGACTCCTATGACTCTTTGCTTCGCGACCAAGTACCCTGTTGCTGAAATACACTGCGTGTTAACTAGATTCCAGTCAGTGATTGTCTAAGACAACGACCGGCGGAAGTTTGTCTTTTGCACCGAATACCACATAAGCAAAACACTATAGAAAGTCATCAACAAACGCCACTGCTACAAAGAAGTGTAAAGAACAGAGTTACGCGATAAATATCAAGCTACAACCGGCTTTAGCCAGCGCTTCCACGACCTCGCATGATTCAGATCAACCCTCATGGGATCCAAGGTAACCTTCAACAGTATCAGCAGACGGGGCTCCGAGACTGCTTACAAGAGTAGTGGCCTTCTAGAGAGTACGTTGGGAGGGAGAGGATTTCTAGGTGTGAGTGTAAGTGAGGAAGAGGGTATCAACCACTAACCCTCATCTACAACCTGCCGAACGAGCTTCCCTGCTACTTTGTCTACTGTTATCTGCAATAGAAAGACCTCACCCGACGGCGACCTCACGTACGAATTATGTACCAACATTCGAAAGCTGCGCTCCGTCCCCTGTAGGCCACTGAAAGCGAATCTTTCGCGACACGTCAAAACTGTCCATGAAAAAGAAGGCACCTTTGCTTCGAAACGATGGCAATGTACTGAATGCTCCCTCACCTTTGCCGATCAGAAATCTGTGGGCAAACACCTCAAGCGCCACGAAAATAGTAGTTCAAAGTGCAACCACTGCGGAGCTATTATGCCTTATTTCGAACTAGCAAAGCATAAGGAATCAAAATGCCCGAAGCTACCGGAATGCATGGCAGCTTGTGCTGATTGTGGCAGAATCATGACCGCAAACGTCATGACCGGGGTTGATGGCCACAGGCCGGGATTGATGGCCCCAGCTATACTATGGTCACACACCATCTACATCCGCCGCTGGTGGTGACCATCGTCTTAAGTCTAAGTCCTTGATCTTCTTGCCTACCGTTAACGCTCGGCGACGGACTGGCCAACGCCCTCCTCCACTCCCTCTCCACTATATATGGACCGGATGTGTTCCACGTAAACACGTATTTTCTCGTCCGCTCCAGCTCTAGTTCGAAGTATCCTCCATAAAGTCGCCTCGATCACCGCCTCCGCGAACAAACCCGAATCAGGCTCGTTTTAAACCCCGTCCACAGCCCATGTCTGCACTTCAGGGTTTCGGGAGCTTATTGACTGTATGTATGGGATGATAGGGCGGAGTTCGTGATACGGACGCAGACAGAAGCAAACAAGAGGAAGAAAGAAAGGTTTGATGGCAATCTCAATGCTGCTGCCTGAGCCCTGGCATCCACCAGAGACAGTTCGTGGTTGATTCGCTCGCTCATGTCTTCGGAGTAGGGAATCCTTCCGTCTATGGTTGGCTGGCAACAGTGGAAGAAGTGCCGCTCTGCTGTAGTCTTGAGCAGTGTGCCTCGTAATTACCCTCACGTGCCATCTCCATAGTCGTATATAATCAAGCAAATCTAGACAGCAGGCAGGCACACTGAAGTGCTGAGCACTCAATCTCTCAGTCAAATCAACCATTCAATCAATCAATCACTCCCTCATTCAGCAAACAAACACAAACAGACAAAGACATTCCCACAATACCTAAACCCCATCCAACATGTACGCCGCCCTCCATGCCGTGATGTCGTGACCTCCGGCCCCATCTATCAATCAATTAAACAATCAATCAGTCAATCAGTCCATCAACCCCTCATGCACACCAAACAACACACGCCCAAGCCCCAAACGCCACGCCAATGCAACAAGTCGAAGCCGAAATCGCAATCGCAACCGCAATCGTTCAATCGCTCTCCTCGCCCTCATCAAGCGCCTCGTCCTGCTCCTCGCGCTCTTCCTTCTCCTCCAGCAGGTCCTCCCTCTCGCCATCCTCACCCTCACCCTCATTCTCGTCCTCGTCTTCATCGCCCTCGTCCTCTGCTTCTTCGTCTCCTTCGTCTTCACCCTCCTCTTCCTCCTCTTCCTGCTCATGCTCATCCCCCAGCGTGTCGTCACCCTCGCCCTCCTCGCTATCCCGACGCGCGCGCTTGGCAACGGGCTCACCGTCGTGAGCGTGGTGGGGCGGAGCGTGCGCGGCCGCGCCGTTCGGTGCATCTGGGTTGTGCGGCGCGTTCATGTCGTCGCCTGGTGCTGCGGCAGAAGAGGAGGGCGGTATCGGGTCGCCGTTGGCAGCGGCCTCAGCAGCACGCTTTTCTTCCTTGACTTTGCGGCGGTAGGTGTTGCGCTTGTCGCATTGGATTGTGTTATAGCCTGTGGGGTAATATGGTTAAACCAATAGGGCTCTACTTGTATTTGTATACGAGGGAATACGCACGCTGTAGCTCACGGTCGACGCGCTCGGTGAACTGCTCGAATTCAATTTCCTTGAGTGCCTCGAGCACGTCCTTGGGCTGGATCGTCTTCTTGTTCTGGCGCGCCGCGACGTCGCTTGCACTGTATGTCGCAAGGTGGGTCAGCTCTCAGCGACGGCGGCCGTGGCGGCGGAGGAGGAGGAGGGAGGGAGGGGAGTGGCGGCCGTACTGTGAGGTCAGGTAGTTGACGAAGACGGTAGCGCTCTTGGAGATGGCGGCTTGTGCGATGCTCTGCAGATTGGTGTTGGCGGGCAGAGCGCCCTTGGCTAGGCGGTTGACCATGGTCTTGGGGAGGTTGAGGTCCTGGATGCGAATTAGCTTGGGGTCCGGCGGGAGAGAGAGGAAGAGAGCATGGACTTGCCTCGACGCTGAGGCCTTGGTCCTCGGCGGACATGACGGAAGCGTTGCTCTTGCGCGCGGGCATGATGTGGGTGTGCGGTGGAGGGTTGGCGGTGGAGAGGTGGTGCTGGGGGAGTACGTGTGTGTGGGAGAGTGGGAGTAGAGCTGCGGGCGCGGCGGGGAGACAGCTGTGGAGCAGAAAGTGCTCCGGCGCGGTGATGCTGCGCGCAAGGAAAAGCAAGTCGAGCCGAGGCCGACGACGCGACGGGACGCGTCCGGGGAGAGCGACTCCATCATCCTTTGTGAACTTCATCACGGCGTGCTCGAATTATTTTTCTACAAAATTCCTCTGTCAGAGTGTCTTCCTTCCATTTTCAATGCTGCTTCCGCTAGGAGAAGCTGCGCTTGCGCCTTCCTCAACCATAATGACAAGACCTTCTCATCCACCTCATGTCCACCTTTTCTCTCTCGCCAGTCTCACCCACTCCATGATTGCATCTATGCCTTTTGCTCGTATCCCTTAACCGTCAACACCATGTCGCCCACCGTTATTGACTTTGCCTATGGCACGATCCGCATTGACCTCACCCAAGGAAAAACGCACGTCTACCGACCCGGAGACAAGGTTTCCGGACGCGTCTGGTTTGAGCCGCAGCGACAAGAAAAGATCAAATCAATCGAGATCAGCTTCTACGGGAGATGCTATGTGGAGATCTATAACCCGCGGGAACGCCGTCTCTTACAACGAGTGCCCAAGTCTGAGGAGGTCACGCTATTCTGTGCCGCGAAGACTCTTATCCGCACCGATGTTATACGAACCACTTCGTTCTGGCCTTTTGAGTTCCAGTTCCCGGAGTATACTGATCCTTTGCCCGACTGGTTCAACACGAAACAACGATATGGGGCACTGTTTGCTGGCGGCGTTCATCCGCTTCCACCATCCTTTAAAACCGACGAGGAAGAAACAGACAACTTCGGATGTATCTCATATGAGCTGATTGCCCATGCCGAGGGCTATCGCAAACATCGCAACTATCGCGACAACTGTCAACTCCGGCTGAAGTTGAAGGATCCCGTCGAGACGGCATTGCCACCCTCAGCGCTGGGACCTCACATTCTCAAGCCATTGCACACGCAGTTACACCAGCTGGACACAGAACCTCACATGTTGAAAAAGCTATGGCGTTTCTGCATTTGCAAACAGAAGGACCACGGACCTCGAGTCGACATCACTCCGACAGGTCGAGTTGGTCTTTTGTTGTCCTGAGCAACCAATGCTAATATCGATTTAGTTTTCGTGCCTCATGTAGTCATACCTGGGCGTGAGATCTCTCCGTTGTTCTCGCTGGCCCCGAAGTCCAAGCCCGTTAGCCCGAGGCAGCCTGAATTAGAGTTGGAATGGCTTGACATTAAAATCGTGTCCAATACGTACGCCGGGCACTTATGTAAACAACGAGCTGGTACTGACCATGGTCCAGGTGGATCAGGACCCGTTCTCGTAGTTCTCGCAAGGCGCTCTGTGGCGAAATCGTTGAACCCACGGTGGTCGTCAGCAGACTCTGGCGCAAGCGGACCGGAGCAGCAACCGCGACTTGCCTCAACTACCCAGCGCTGTACTATCAACGATCAATGGGCAGAACCAACCCGATACAGCGCTGCCGCGATTTCCTGCTCATTCGGCGCTACAAAGATGAGAAGAGCGAAGATCCGCCCGACACTGTGTACCTTAACCCCAATCCACTGCCGGTCGACGACACGCGCTTCGCGCTCACAAATGCCATCACGCTCGACGACAACCCGCATTCCGTGTCAGATTTCCGCTCTTTTCTCGTCGCACGCGACCACGAGCTCCAAATCCGCGCCTGGTTGCGCTGCGGCAGCCAGCGTTTCAAGCTGCAGTGCAACACGCCGCTGACGATCCTGCCCAAGGAGGAGCCCCCGGAGCAAAGTACGTCCCCAAAACATGCCTCAAACCAACCTGCTAACCACACCCTCGCACCGCAGACATCTCCACGTCAAGTATCGCGCTCTCGGACGGCCCCCTCTCTGGTGGGCCCCGTTCCCACTCCCACTCCCACTCCCACCCCTACTTCCATTCCAACGCGCCCACTATTGATCTGTCCTCCGATCCCTCCTCAGCCATCATTTCCTCCTCTACTGCGACCTTTACCACCGCAACCGGCTCGTTCGCCACTACCCCCGTCCACGAGGAATCGTCCTCAGTTTCTTCACTGGGGTCCTCGAGCTGCCCGACTTGCCGACACGCGGATGCCGAATCGGCGGCTCGTATACTGCTGCTGCGAATGCCGCCGATTACGGAGTTTAGTTTGGAGAGTATTGTGGAAGCATTGAGTCGAAGCCAGAGTAGTGAGAGCGAGGAATGGAAGAGACAGAGGGAGGAGAGGGAGCGGAATGGAGGTGGGGTTGAAGGGATTAGAGAGGAGGACGAGGAGGACGAAGACGGAGACGAGGCCGAGGAAAGGTCAGGAAGAGGGAAGGAGAAGATGGAGGATCTCGGACTGGCGGAAAGGGGTAGACGTGCTTTGAGGAAGAGTCGGAGTGCAGCGTAGCGGAGTGAGTGGGTGAGTGAGCGAGTAACTATTATTATGGATAAAACCAGTGGCTCCGCAAAGTGTGTGACAAACACTGTTCTGGTGTAGTGACTCTGCTGCCCGCATGCACGGCCTAAGAGCCAAAACATGTTGCCAACATGTTCGGCTTTTCAGACGTTCAACCTTTGTCACCACCCGCAATAGTCGAACATGGAAGCTGTCTCAAGAGACAACATCGGACGTCTGGAACACATTGCCAACATGTTTGGCTTTGTAGACGTTCAACGTTTGACGTTTGGCTGCAAGTTGCGCTAGCTGGATAGGGAAGTGTCTCCTTTGGTGGACAAGGTCGGACGTCTAGAGACGCAAAACACGTTGCCAACATGTTCGGGCGCTCTAGACGTTCGACCTTCTTCTGTGCATATCACGTAGAGATGCCTTTTTGGGCTAGTGCGAGATTTGAGGATTCGAACTTTGGACGGCTGGGGTGGGGGGTCGGTTGAGGACGTATATATGATGTTTGAGAATATACATTGGTAACATATTCAGCGCTTTAGACGTCCGACCATTGTTTCACTCCGCACTAGCTAGATGTAGAAGGGGCTTTTGGGGATAAGGTCGGACGTCTGAAAGGCTGAATGTGTTGCCAATGTGTGTGCCTGTGTTGGTGTTTGAGGTGAAGCGTGTCGATGCTTAAAGTAAAGTCTAAGAGTAACACACGTTGGCAACATGTTCAGCTCTTTGGACGTCCGACTTTGTTTTACGCCGCGCTAGCTAAGAAGAAAACTATACTTAGTTATAGAAGATCGAACGTCTAGGAAGCTATATATTGCCAATTTATATGCCTCGTGTTTACGTTCGAAACACAGCCGTAGAGCAATACACGTTGCCAACATGTTTAGCTTTCTTGACGTTCGACCTTCAACTCTACCCTACGCTACGCTAGCCGAACATAGAAGTCCTTTCTATGCATAAGTTTAAACGTCGAAGATACTAAATATGTTGCTAACAAGTTTAGTGCTTTAGACGTCCAATGCTACCAAACTGAACTCCAATTTCTATATTCGGCTAGTGCCAAATAGGATAGCAAGGTTAGACGTAGGTATACGTAGCAAGATACGCATTATATACAGAAACACATTGCCAACTTGTTCAGCTCTCTAGACTTCCGAAGTTTCTAAACCAGACCGCAGTTTCCGTATCCAGCTAGCGCTGAGTAAGGTATTAAGTTCGGACGTCTATATACGTAGCTGGGAACGTATCGCATACAAAAACATATTGGAAACAAATTCAGTGCTTCAGACGTTCGAGCTCGCTGAGCAAGAGTTTCTAGATTTAGTTAGCGTGAGGAGTCTAACATTGGACGTCTAGGGAGACGAGAACATGTTGGAAACATGTTCAGCTTTTTGGAAAATGAGGGGATATATGTGAGTGTTTGCTCGTGCTGGTCGTTTATTTTTTGTAGTCACATATGCTATGAGATAAGCGGTTCAGCGCCCGAAGTCTTAAAGCGTTGCTAGACGAAAAGGCCGAAGTCGAATGAAGATGTTAATAAGTGTATCTAAATCCTATATAATAAAACAGTGTTTATATCACTCACTCACCTACTCCGTCCCACCCGCCACCCGCTACCCGCTACCCGCAACAGAGCACACAGCACAACCACTCCGCATCCAGAGATGTACCTAGCCCCCTCAGACAAACAAAAATGCCACTAGAAAACAGCAAGCAAGCACTACACGCAGCCCCATTCTCGTCGCATACACACGATATGCACGCCCACACATCCCCAGCCACCCAACCACCACCCAACCACCAAGCAAGCATACCCTACAACAAGACCAACAAACAACAAACAAGCACGCAGCATGCCTACCCCGCGCGCCATGTAGGCGGTACTGCGGCGACGGCCCGGCAGGCTACCGTTTACATGCATGCATACTCCGTACAGCACGAACAAGCAACGCCCCAGCCCCTGCACCCACCCCCGCGCGCGGGGGGCCGCATTTCATGCATCAGCGGGCTCACTTACTTGGAAGCGTACTACGTGCGTCAGCATTCTAGTTGCTCGACGTGAGGTGCAGCGAGTTTCATAGCTGAGAGGTGGGAACCAATAATGAAGGAAGGAGCTTGGAGGTGCGTTGATGGGCTTTGAGTTTAAAGCTGCAGACACGCTGTTGGTTTTATTTTACGGTGGGTGGGTGATAGTTGTGTTTTTTGGTAGTGTAAGTTGCTTATGGTTCAGTAGGGTGGTGGTACCCGTCGAAGTGAGGGAAAAGACAGAGAAAATAGTTGGGAATTTGATCGCACAGAACTAACTGGATAGGCGACCGTTATTTCATTCTCGAGACCTGCTCTGCGGTCTCTGCTTGACTTATTCAACCAGCTAGCCAGCTAGCCAGCTAGATTTCCTCTACCCGGCGCCCTTGTCCATGTCCCCTAAGCTTTTAAGACTCAGCCGCGCGTTGAAACCCTCGTTCCAGCCGGTGCCACCTGTCACTGTGAACTTGCCCTCATCCAGTAGCTCGAAATCGAAGCGACGGATAATCTGCGTTCAGAGCAGCGTTAGCGCTTCCACACTCAACAACACGCGCATTCAGAGGTAAACAAACACTGGATACTCACCTCCGGCAACACCTTATGCATTTCCATCAGTGCGATCTCCTTTCCCAAACAGATCCGTGGCCCGGTACCAAATACAAAGCTCGCCGCTTCCATCCGCCGCGTTTTCTCTTTGCTTACCAACCACCGCTCCGGGTCGTACATTAGTGGTCTCTCATACATTTCCGGGTCGCGCTGTACAACCATCGCGTAGCTCGTGACATCGGTGCCTGGAGGGATGTAGTGTCCCTGCACAACCTTGCCCTCTGGCGGTACGACGCGTGCGAACAAGTTTGTCACTGGCGGCGACAGGCGTAGTGCTTCCTTGATGCAAGCACCGAAGTATGGCAGGTGCTCGAGAGTTTCTTCGTACTTGATCGGCGTGGAAAGCTTGCCGGCCGCGTCGGCGGCGGCGATTTCCTGCTGTGCGCGGCGTAGCGCCGTGGGGTTGGTCAGGAGGTACCGCATCGTGTTGCCGAGACCGGTGCCTGTGGTGTCGACGCCAGCTTGAATGAGAAGCGTGACATGTGCGATTTTCTGGTTTTTGGGAACTGGTTCGCCGCCCTTCATACGGGCTTCTAGGCAACTGTGCCAAAATATCAGTCAATGTCAAAAGATGATCGTAAACCTCTTGAGTATAAACTCACTGTTGTAGAAGATCTTGCTCGCCTTCAAAGGTACCGCGTTCAACCTCAAGTTCGCGCTGATTCACCTTGACAGTGGCTTGATGCATCAACCAGCCCATGCCCCCCTTGTCATCAGACTTTGGCAGCAACAGGCTACTAACAAACGGCAGCTTCAAGACGAACTGGTTCAGAAATGTCCAGCGAGAAGCAAGGCCGAAGAATCTTAAGCCCTGGCGCCAGCTATCGAGCAACTTGAGATGATCACCGCTGCTCTCGACGAATCCAAAGGCTTCCCCGAAAGCTAAGCGGGACATGACGTCCGCGGCAAACCAGCTGGTGGAACCAAATGTCAGTCATTATATGTCTTTTTGGTCAACGGCTAAGACAGGGAGGCATACGCAAGCCACTCGCCCAGTTGCACTTCCTTCTTAGTCGTTGCCAACTCTGTCATTTGCTTTGTGAACAGCTTAACCAGATCATCGATGAGGGGCTCGGAATGATTTTTCAAAGATCCAATCGTCCACTGCAGTCCGGAGGGATTAGCTGACGGTCTGGGATTTCCTAAATTTAATCATACCTGCTGCCCACCAAATGCAGCCCTTAGTCTTCGGTGCTCTTCACCGTCCAAAGTGGAGAAGAGTTGCGGAGGGCCCAATGCGCCCGATCCGTAGAAATTGGCTTTTCGGTTGAGATGCTTATCCCAGTAAATGTCCTCCAAAGCCCCATGCATTGGCATTAACAACATCTGTGGTGCCACGCGGATCGGTGTGTGCGTCCCATATTTGTTAACCAAAGACAGCAACCACTGGGGCTCGACCTTCGCCACCGAAATCAGAGCCGACGTCAATGAGGTTGAGGTTGCGTACCACGGGCCAGGAAACTTGGACAGGGGATGAAAATAGATATTATAGACAATTCGACAAGCCAGAGCAACGACTGCCACGCCGAGAAAAACGAGAGCAGGCGGGAAAGGCAAGTCGACAGAAGTTAAGACCGCCATGACTGATCGGAGAGTATTCCGAGAAGCTTCAACTGACAGAAAGAATTCAAACTATATAAAGAGATAAGGTCTGCGTATGCAGTGACTGGCAAAAATGAGCTGGCTCGATGCATGACTTATATAGTTGAAGCAACCCAGTGGCACGCGATCGCAGTGCTCCTCATAAGCCCTACTGCAATGCAAGGTGAAGAAGCAGGTAACCAGGGTTACTCGGCGAGGTGTGGGCCGAAACGATCAATTGCCTAAGGTAGTTACTACCAATCAGCAAGCAACCATCGCGATCCCACATTAGCTTGCATGGGATTGGCCGTGTGAGCATTCTGGGTGGAAAATCGATAGATGCCAAAAGCGGGCTGCATGTCGGGACCCCTCAGCGCCTGCTCTTTTTGCCGGCGAGTGGACCTGATACGACTTGACCTGCAAGCCGTGCATATGTGATGGATGGAATGCCGGTTATGCTCGCCGTTGCATCGACGCGTCAGATCTGCAAGAAAGGAGGCACAATGTATAACAGTAAGCAGGAGAGTAAGAGCAAGGAGGACGACGCGGACGAAGCTGACGATGGAGGAGATCGGCAGCTAGCGGGCTAGCGGGCAACAAGCGAGCGGACTCTTGGCAGCGTTAGGGTCCGCTGGCGAGACCGAGCTCCCAAGACCTTCGTCACAAGCCACGAGCTACGACGCGCCCCGAGTTGATCGTATCGCTACATACTCTTTGCTCCTGATCCCGCCAGAGCATCGCCGTGCAGTCCAGTCCCGCCCGCTTCGTGCCTGCCCCATTTCCCGGATCCGTCCTGCGCGCCCCGTTACATGAGCTTCGGCCCTGACACTGTCACCCGTATCCCTCAACGCTCAACCAGGTCCCCCACGACCGAACCCTCGGCGGTCTTTGCGTCAGCTCTCTATAACGATTCGCGCTGATAAACGGCCACCAAACGAACCGGTTCGACCGGTTTCTGCCGCAGGGACCGTTGCGCCTTGCTCCTTGAACCACTTATACGCCAGCATTCGATGTCGATTGGATGCACCCTCTAAACCCTTTTCTGCGGGCCTTCTTTCGAAGCACTCTTCCGGCGCAGTGCTCCCCCGCGCAACACCACGTACGTTCGCGCTACCTTGTCGTTTTCTGGTTGCAGCTAACCAAAGCTCTTTTTGCCTCCAGGTCCTACTTGTCCCCACGACAGACGTACTATTAAACTCCAAAGACCGCGAGAGTAACGCCCCATACACCGATTTATCTGGCTCCGAGGAGTTTCTAGCCAGCCATGTCCTCCGCATACCTGGCGGTATTCCGCCCGGCGGTCAGGGCAAGGACGCAACATTTAGGGACAGTAGGGGCAAGGCAAAACAGTACACCACGGCGAATGGGCGTACGGTAATAATTAAAGACACGTTCGTTTACAGCAACAAAGGTATCTATGTACATGGCTCTGGAAGAACTTGCGCTGACCTTGTCAGGCTTCAAATCGTTGAACCAGGCATCCCTACTGAATGACTTAATCTACTACCCCGATACTTTCGACGCGCAGCCATGGCTCGTATACTTTATTTCACGACCTTTGATTGGACAATTCGAAGCGATACCCATCATTCCCGCCCTCATTGCCCCTCCCCCGAAGCCAGACCCTGCCAAAGATGGGGATGCCGGGACCTCTTCCATGCCGCGCAAAAAAGAGGTCAAGAACTTTTCAGAGCTCTTAACACTATTCCCAATGATTGCAAGACAAATGCAGCCGGGCCTGGAGCGGTTGTTTAAAGAGTTTGGGAAGGAGTTTGAGAAGCCGCTGCCTGCGCCTCCGTCGAAGCCGGCTAGTGTGTCTAGTCGGCGCAGTTCCATATCATCTGGCGTGAGCATGCCGGTTTCGTTGCACAGCAGCATCTCGGGATTATCCAACGGTAGTACCAAAATACCGTCGACGCTGGAAATTTACGACGAGGAGGACATGATGAGGCGGTCCTTGGAGACTGCCGTAACAGCGGCTATCGACCTTTTTCAAATGGTGGACAAGCAACAACTCTCGCATCTTGGCGCAACAACTGATCTGACGGGTCCCATTGTTGAGCGTATGATCGAGCGGTATATCTGCGAACAGCTGCATGAGTCGGTCCTGTTGCTAAGGATTCTCGCTGTCAGACGTCTCGATGATCTAGAACTAGAGGCGCGCATCCGGCAAATGTTGGATATAGACATTTCTCAGGTCGGCATACCCATTGAAAATGGCCAAGATGGCAAACGGGAGCTCGCGGCCCGCCTGTCACGAGGCGTGGATGTATTCAAGAAGATGAGCGGCGCCGGAAGTCCACAGGAAATGCTGGACATTTTGCTCTCCACACACAAAGTCATTACGATGCCCGAGTCTGCAGCCAGCCCTGAGCAGGAGGGCTCGCTTGAAGACTCGGAGAAGCATGTGGCAATGTTGACGATCAACGCCGATACCCTTGTCTCGCTTCTGCTTATTGTTGTAATTCGCTCCAACGTCCGTCACCTGCAGTCTCGGCTTTCGTACATGCGGCATTTCATCTTCATAGATGACGTGGAAAGCGGGGAGATGGGGTACGCATTGAGTACCTTGGAGGCTGTTTTGACGTATCTGGTCAGAGACTCTGGATGTCTGCGGAAAGCAAGCAAAAAGAACAAGCAACTATGGCAAGCTACAAGGAATGGCGATCTTATTGGAATGCGGAAAATCCTCCAGCCTGGTCGGAAGTTCTCAGTTGATGCCTCTGCCATTACCGACGAGCCAGAGCCGACCTCTACCGGACCACACATCAGTTGGGCTGAGCTGCATAGAAAGTCGGTTGATGGAAACATTGACGACTGGGTTGGGCGAGGGCGCGGAGCTGTTGGAGATGCGGATGCCTCCCCTGAACCAGAACCAGGTCCCCTGGCACATGTTTTCCCATTCCAGCGAGCAAAGACCCCGCCCCCGCAACGTCCTAAGATCAAAAAGCGTGTTTCCATGCAATCCCGGAGCAACTCTAGTTCGTCGCAACTATCCTTCAGGTCACACGCAGAAACGATCGAGTCACATGTTAGTGGCTTCGAAGGAGATACCTCCATCGAGAGACTCATTCGGACACAGGATCCGGCTGGCCAGTCAATACTCATGATGGCCGTTGAAAGCAGGCAGGACAAGGCCCTGAGGTACATGCTCAGCTTACAAGACTTCTTCCCTCTGGAAACTGTGCTCGATGACTGTACCTATGACGGGACGACGCTGCTCAGCGCCGCGATACAACAGGCCCATACGGGCGTGATACATACGCTCCTGGACTTCGTCGCGGAACGAGCTTCAAATAATCAAGTCATAGCTGGATACTTGGCACGACAAGATTCGCAGGGAAGAAGTGCAGCACATTACCTTTTCGATCAACCTCTGCTTATACCCAGGCTTGGGCATCTGGTGGATTGGAAACTAAAAGACAAGAACGGCCAAACACCACTTTTTGCACTCTGCAGGTCCTACGACCACCAGGAATATCGTTCGATGGTAGAAGCTGCGATATCCGCTGCTGCCAGAGCACAGGGTGATGACCAACCACTGCATTTGGATGATCACATCGACGGCAAGGGAAACAGCCTGCTGCACATAGTCAATGATCCGCAGCTGGCGCTGAAGTTGCTCTACCAGTGCGATGCTGATGTCAACGTTGTGAATGACAAACAGTTCACACCCTTGATGGTAGCAAGTAAATATGGCAGGACTGATCTTGTAAGGGTTCTCTTCGGCGACCCGAGAGTTGACATCTACCTGAAAGACACACGTGGCCTGACGGCAGTGGAGCTGGCCAAGGACGACGAAGTGCGCAATCGAATTGACGATCTAGTACTCTTGTCGAACCCTCCTGGGCCTGACGGGCGTACTACCACCGTGGTGCGGTCGTATTTTGTCGAAGACGGAACCATCAGGGTGGTTCTTAAATCAGGAGCCCCCAATGGCAATGCGGCAATAACCGTGACGACATGCCGTCGGTCTCTGGCTGATTTCGAAAACCTCGCCAGGTGGCTGGCCATGGAGAACCCCGCGTCCTGGATCCCGTCGGTCTCGGGCTTCCCTTCGCCTTTCCTCATACCGTCCAAGCCTTCCCGGGCCATACTGCGCGACATTCAGCTCAAGCTGGATAGTTTCCTTAAGACTCTACTCAACCATCCGACGTTTTCCACGCACGAAATGGTCTGGGAGTTCTTCCTTGTACCCGAAATCGACACCAACATGCTTGCCGAACGCAGCAAACGGAAAGCAGAAACGCGTGTTGACCGAGTCAACGAAGACTACACGCCAATCCTCGAAGTCCGCGAAGTCGAGCTCTTCGTCCAACATGCGCGCGATTCTGTCCGCAGCATGCATCATTCCACCAAGTCGGTCCTCAGGCGCGCCAACAAACTTCGTACTGCGCAGTCTGACCTCGTCGATGCCGGATTCATGGCTTCTGCGTCGATCCAGATGCTCGGGTTCCTCCCGGACTCCCACAAGTCTGCCTTTGATCGCTACACGCAGACGCAGACACAGATGGAGTCTTCGCCGTTGGCAGGCTTCTACTACAGCACGCACGCCATCCACACGACTATTGCCGCGATACTGCAATCGCTCACGAGACCCGGCGCGCTCATCGGTAGCATGTCGCAGACGCAGAAAGTCATCGACCGTCACAAGTTGTCTGTCCGGCGCAGTGACCGTTGGCCGCTGGGTTTGCTCGACGAGACAAGGAAGAGCATGCAACGCGATGCGGCAAGTAAGGTGGAGAAAAGTCAAGGCGAGCTGGAGAACTTGGGGCGTGAGCTGCGGTACACGCAGCAAACGGTTGCGGCCGAGCTGGCGGCGTGGCAGGATAGCAGGGTGAAACAGGGGCGGAAGACGTGCCGCGAGCTGGCGAGGAGGATGGTGGTGGTGGAGAAGGCGAGGCTGGAAAACATGAAGCGCGCGATCAGGGCAATACATCACGACGAGAGGGGGCAGCCGAGAGATGACGGGATTAAAAAGGGAGGGGCCGGTTAGTCTAGAATGGGCGGATTGCGGGTAGTGTTAGAGATAGATACCACTGCGAGCACGACTTCACTTCTCCACTGGCATAAAGATCCATAGTTAAGTTTGGGGTTCCGGGTAAGGGTGGCGTGCCGCGCGGCAGATCCATCGGCGATAGATCTACGGCTATCGACAAGCTTCCACGGCTCCGGCCCAGACAACAAGCCAACCCTCACAAAGGCCACCTCGTCCTCCCCTAAATCCAACAGTAACACTCTCACGGCTCGAATCGCATCACCTCACCCCAAAGAAACAAGGACCTCTTCAAATTTGCGCAATCCTACATCTGCCATCATGGTAAGTGAAGCAGCCTCCCCCTCAAGCCCCACCAAGAAAACGCAAGTAACCGACGCTCGACCCCGCAGGCCACGGACTCACGAAAGCGCCTCGCGCTGGCGATAATCGACTTCCTGAACACGTCGGTGAGCGACGGCACGCTGTCGTCGGAAGATGCCGAGTCGATTGAGATTGCGACGAACTGCGTCGCCGAGAGCTTCAAGGTGGACCCGACCGACACGGCGGCCATGAGCGACGCGCTGGGCGGGCAGAACCTGCTGGCCATCTACAGCGTGTACGAGAAGCTAAAGGGCAAGAGCACGCCGTCGACTGAGGGGGGCAGCTCGGCGCGGGAGGCGCGGCCCAGCTCGCCGACGCTCAGCAGCGGCGGAGGAGTCGGAGGGGACAAGAAGGCCGAGGCCGAGAAGCTCAAGGGCCAGGGCAACGCCGCCATGCAGAAGAAGGACTACAACGCCGCCATTGCCCTGTACTCGCAGGCGCTTGACCTCGTCCCCCTCAACCCCATCTACCTCTCCAACCGCGCCGCCGCTTACTCGGGCGCCCTGCGCCACGAGGAGGCCCGCTCCGACGCCGAGATGGCCACCGCCGCCGACCCCAAGTACACCAAGGCGTGGTCGCGGCTGGGACTGGCGCGCTTCGCGCTCGGCGACGCCAAGGGCAGCATGGAGGCCTACAAGAAGGGCATCGACGCCGAGGGCAACGGCGGCTCCGACGCCATGAAGAGGGGTTACGAGACGGCGCGGCGGCGGGTGGAGGAGGAGGGCGGCTCGGTCGACTCGCCGCGCGCGACCTCGCCGCGTCCCGCCGGCGGCGCTGGTGCAGGCGGCATGCCCGACCTGTCGTCGCTGGCGTCGATGTTCGGTGGCGGTGGGGGAGGAGCTGGCGGCCAGAGCGGCCAGGGCGGTGGCATGCCCGACCTTTCGTCCATCATGCAGAACCCCATGATGCGCCAGATGGCGCAGAACCTCATGAGCAACCCCGACATGATGAACAACATCCTGGGCAACCCGCGCATGCGCGAGATGGCCGAGCGCTTTGGCGGCGGTGCCGGTGCCGGAGGTCAGGGTCAGGGCCAGGGCCAGGGCGGCTCCGGCGGCGGGATGCCCGACCTCAGCAGCTTGATGCAGGATCCTAGTATTGCCGAGATGTGAGTCTCTTTTCTATCTGTTTTTATGTATGAGCGAGCATTGCTAACGGTATATTTACAGGGCCAGGAATCTGATGGGTGGTGGTGGCGCAGGTGGTGCTGGTGCCGGCAGGGGACAGTAATGGACTGGCTGCAGGTGATGGGAGATGCGCGCGCGCATATACGCGCTCACTTGCCCATGAGAGTCCCACAGTCCCTTCTCTATCCGTCACTTCTACCGGTTGTCCAGGCTGCATCCTAGCCTTCTTACCTAGAAAGTTCTGAGAAGAGATACCTACCTGAACCACTCACCGTGCAAGTCAGGCAGGCAGAAAGGGAGGAAGGGAGGGTGTTTGCGTTTGCATCTGCATTTGCATTCTGCAACACACAAGCAGGTCACGAAAAAATCAAGGACGAACGAAGTCACAGAATACATGAGACCGGGGGGAAATTTTATTTTTTCTTTTCTTTTCTTAAACTCTTTGCTTTTTGCTTCCTTGCTTGCTTTGCTCTTCGTTGATCTCGTGAGGTTTTCTTCTCCTGTTGTTGCTGCAGCAGCAGCAGTTTTCTCGGATGGATGAGTGAGATGTAACTACCCTCCGAGCTATAGATGCGTGCATTCATTCATCCGTCTGTGTCTGTGGTGCGTGGCCGCCTCTCCGCCTAGGTATCCCACTCCGTGTCTGCGCGCATGTCTGTCTGGCCTCTGTGTGACTGACGTGCGTCCCCTTCAGCCCAGCCACAACAACAACAGCACCGCGCATCCAGTCCGCCTCTGCCACTCCCCCACCTACTCACTCCAAATGCATATTCCACAGCCCATCGCCCAAATAATGCCCCGCCTCCATGGCCACGCCCTTCTTCTTCTCCTTCATATCCTTCGTCCCCATCTTCAGCACACCCACCAAGCAAGCATGTTCCTTGCCCTCAGCCTCAACCACGACAACCGACCCCGCAGGCAGGTCCTGCGCGCCATACGCCTCGTCGTCGGCGGCGTTTCCGCTGGCGGGCAGCCGACCCCCCGGGGACGTGAGCCCCGGTGCCATCAGCGAGGCCCCGGACAGCACGAACCGGATCGCGCCGCGGTCGATCCGGATGCGCGGGAAGCAGGCGCTGTATTTGTGCACGAGGGTCAGGTGCGGCAGCAATGGGTCGTCCATGTGTTGGAAGAAGAGGGGCGTCCCGGCGAGGGTGTAGAGGGAGACGCGGTCGGGGCTGCGTGCGTGTGGGGGGGGCGACGTTAGCTTGTCTGTCTGTCTGCTGCTTTGGTTGTGCGTATGGTGGGGTGGTGGTGGTGCGACCGCCAGCCTACTGAGACCGCGGAAGCGGAAGCGGGGAAGAGCAAAAGGAAAGGAAAAGACAACGCAAAGAGGACAGCCTTACAGCTTCACCAGGTCCATCTGGTCCTTCTTCGGTATTATCGTGTCGATGTACGGCTCCAGCAGCGGGTACGTCTCGACGACCTTGGCGCGGATGCCGCGCTGCACCGACGACTTGACCTTTGTCTTCGCGCCGGCATGGATACTGCCCTACTGTCAGCAATTGCTCTGCTCTGCACTCTGCGCTCCACCAGCCCCGGCTTCGTCGCGCAATTGAGCGCGCTGCGCAGCAGCTCTGCTCTGCTCTGCTCTGCTCTTGTGGCCCCGCCGGCTCCGGCGAAAGCTGAGCGAAGCGAAGCACGAAGCGCGCGAAGCGAAGCACAAGCTGAAGCAGAAGCAAAAGGAAGGCAAACTCACTCCTTCTTGAACATGGCTGCGGTGTCGCGGTCTCGCGGGTCCTGGTTGTAGGTAGGCGGGGCTGCGAGAAAGGTGGAAAGTGGGAGAGAGGAGGGGTCGTCGGGCTAGGTGTGGATGCGAAGATCGGTGGCCGGGCGGCAAAGCCCCACGTTCCCTTCGATGTTCTGACGTCCCGCGCTTGGCTTTTTGGCGGGGTGGTCGTGTCTGGCCGCCGCGTGGGGCACGTCGTTGCTATCGGATATATTTATCTAGGTACTCAGGTACACACGCACGAGACTGGCAGCTGTCAGTGTCACGGTGTTGGGTTAGGCTGTCGGTCATTGATAAGAGAGAGCTGTTTTTCTTTCCTTTCACGCCGCACGCTGTCTCTAATGGTGCATTTCACCTTTCAAATCCGCCATCATCACCACTTCAACAAAACACACCAGTTTGCTTAATCTATGAGACACTTCATGCACCAAACCCACACACCACAGTCATGACCGTCGAATTAAACTCAGTCAGGACAAAGAAAGTTCTTTAGGTATCATGTACACGCGCGGAACAAACCCGAAAAACAAACAGCTCGGAAGAAATAAAAAAACAGAAAAAAGAAACTAATAGAGCCGCTTCCAGACGGTCGTCGCTGTCGTCTTCGTTGGTTCGTTGTGCTGCGCTTCCGCCCTTCCCCGACGCCGTCAAAATGCCCGCGAGAGCTCCGCGCTCCATGGAGCTCTGGAGATGTATGCCTCCCTACCCGTCCGCCGCCCAACGCCCTCTGAATGAAAGCCAAGGTGAAACGCGTGATTCAGAACTTCGGCCGCGTGAGCGAGAGAGCATCCTGTATGGTCGAGTGCAGCCCCCCGCTTCGCGCCGCTGGCTCGCTACTTCTGGCAATCATACCGCGCTTGATGCCCGCACCTGTCATGCCGATCGCAGCAAGGGCTGATGCAATCACAGCGGCTGGTTCGCTGCGAGCGTGCCTTCGTAGTCCACGCCCTCGATGTCGTCGTCTATGTCTTCCAGCTCGCCGTCGTCGTCTTCGTCTTCAAAGCCCACTTCAATCCTTGCCCTGCGGAGCCGGTCCTTCATCTCTTCCCTGCGTTCATTTTGCCAGCGCATCAAAGCCGCAGCAGAGTGCACGCGGAAGCCAAACACGCGCGGTTCGTAGCGGCGCTGCACCTTCGTGGGCAGCATCGCAGGGTACACCTGGAACAGGATGTTGTGGAAGGAGGTGCCGAAGTAGGCGCCGTCGATAGATGCGTGCCGCGACGACTTAGGGTTGTAGAGGTCTTCGCATCGCGCGCAGTACAGCTTGACAGGGGATGTGTTGGGGATGTCAGATTGGCCCATGGGCAACAGCGGCTGCGCATCGCACATCACACGCGGGCATTTGCCAAAGTCCGCCTTCTTAAACTTTTCGAGCTGGTAGACTGTCAGTTGTGATCCTCTTTCGTTTTGATGGTGGCCGTACCATCTTGGCCAAACCCCTCGTGGTGACAATATAACGGGCGTGCACTAGGCCGTACAGATGTCTTGCCGACTTCTCGATCGCTTCCCGCATGTCATCGTCGCAGTCAAGGTCGAAAACGTCCGTAACGAGATCGAGCGCATATTGGTAATATTGGACTTCGGTGTTCAGGCCCGTCAGATTGAAACGATCGGTGAGATATTCCTCGTCGATTTCGCAAAAGTACTCGTTGCCGCGTGAGGATATAAACTGTTGGTGCCCAATGTTAGCAGGTGTCTCAGAATTCTGCACCGTGCTGTCACGAGCCCCCTCGATATTCCAGTCGCCAATTCCCATGCAGTATGAGTCTCTGATGAGGTTTTCGTCCGCTGAGATCCCATAATCCGATGCTTCTGTGCTGGACTCGCTGCAAGACGTATGGCCGCCCAAAAATACGGGATCTTTGGTTCTCCTCTGATCCAACTGCACCAAAGCCAACGAGTTCTGACCCGCGCGCTCGAACCGGTTCATCCGCTCCGAATCAGTCTCCAAGGAGTCATGGATACGCGCGGTTTCTTCGTCATCCCTCACGCAAGCTTTCTTGCTTGGCGTCGCAAGAGGCATCGGCGGCCGTTCGTGCATCGCGTCCGTGGACCTCGGAGGCTGTTCGTTTACCGGCATAGGTACAGGCCGTATGGGAGCGGAAGGATCATTGGAGTCGGGCGTGCCGGACGGGGTTCGCGAGAGGTCAAGCTTTCCAAGCGGCAGGTCTTAAGGCAGCATCCGCGGCAGCGCAGGCAGGCACGGGCCGGCGAGCACAAAGCTCAAAGAGGCATCCGACCACAAGGAGAGAGAAGAAAGGCAATAAAATGCACCTACCCAATCGCGCCAGTAGCTTGTATAGTCGCTATCCGTCTCGCTGTTGAAATCGTCCATTCTCACTGCCCAATCCACGATTGCTGATTTTGAGGTGAAACGGTTTGAAAGGTGAGAAGCAGCGATCGAGCTTGTGGCGGCGTGATGTGTATTGAAAGCGAAGAGCGTGCGGAAATTGCGAGGCTGTTGGTTGACAGTTGGGCGGATACGGCTGGTTGGTGCTATGGCAGAAGGCGCGGGTGAAGTGGGATGTCGATCCTTGCCCTGGCGAGATCCCGAAGGTCTTGGCACGCCAAACCGCCAACTCAACACCACGGCCCTGCTATCACCAACTTCACCCACTCTCTGTTCCCAAAAGTCGACGCTCCTCATTTTGGCTTGGCTGGCTACGCTAGCGCCGATGAGGGCATGTTGTACGATCATTAAGAGCAGAGCGACATGTACTACTCATCCTTCATTGCGAACTGTATCACCATACTAGAAGAATTGTCTCATTTCATTGTACCACGTCAACCATAGCAGACAAAGGTCTTCAGATCCAGCACGTTGATGTTGACCCTTCACCTCTTTCTATACGTTTATGACAATGTTGCAGACAAGTACCTTATAGACACCTTGGGGTAGAACCGGGCCATTGTCTCCGATGCGCCTACACTCTGTATACCAAGAGGAAACTCGCCATAAACATCATGAAGATACAGAGATATTCCAGGTTTTGGAGATCGTGACAAAAGATCTTCACGATCAACAGAAACACACGATACCCTAGACTGCTGATGTAGAGGATTGACGGCCATCAGACTGCTGGGACGGAGACGACGCTTGATCGGCTGGGTGCTCAATGGAAGCAATGCTGGAGGCTGAATCTATACACAAAATTGTTAGGTTGAGATGAAGTGGAGACATGAAAGTTGGTTTGTATTCAAGATATGGGACCGTGTTGACATTATGGAAAAAGATGCTGACCTGCGTCCGAGGCTGTCTGCTGCCAACGTCTGTATTGGTGCCAAACCAAGAGCAAGGTAGGAGGGCATGACACCACTAGAGCGACAATGGCAATGAGGGCCTCGTTTGATAAGGGCATTTCCGCAGGGTATGTGCCGGTCTGTGACCGTTGTTTTTGGGTGTGCAAATATGAAAAGGTAGAGCGTTAGGGGATGAAACCTCAAACCGCAGTTTAAGGAGAGGATGGGCTTTGTCTTGCCATGAAGAGCTTCGGAGGGCTAATACTTATGTCATTCTTTTGCGGCGGAGCAGGTTGGTTTCAATGCCAACCTCACTGAGTTTCCTACATGGGGATTCTGGTGATAGCGAATCGTTTGCTTCGATCCCTCGGCCGGACCGAGCGAGGCACTTTTCAAGGACGGTCTGCTAATCCCATCTCTTACGATTCCAGCAACTCGGTGCGGGATTCCGGTCACGACCAATGATATAGGTTCAAGCTGGAGGCTGTGCATCTGTAAATCATCGCGACAGCCTCCATGCAGAGATCGGCTGGGGGATTCTGGGCTCAGCAAATCAGAGATCATCCTGCACAAGGCTCGAAGCGAGAGACAGATAACGTGCCCCATCTCTTGTGTAACTGGGGATTCTGGTCGCAACCAATAATGGCTCGATACTTAAGGCTGCCGTGCAGCCTTGTCAGTAATCACTACACCGGTCAGCGGGGTTTTGGAGTGTGCGAATCAGCATCTCCTACAGCCCCTCCAGGTGGTTCAGCGCAACAAGGCTACTTAAAGCACTCCTTCGCCTTCGAAATTTCTTTCCTTGTCCACATCATTCATCAACGGCAGTGTTTGTCTCTTGATTTTTTCAACTCCCTCTAAACCGACCAAGCCGAAAGTATGGAGGCTCACAAAGAAACCATCCGTCGGCTGTACCTCAAGGAGGACAAGACGAAGAAGGAAGTAAAAGAAGCCATGGAATCCATGTACGGCTTCAAAGCAAGGTACGAAAGTTCAGCATTAATTCTACAGACGACATCGCTGACTTCAGCAGCGAAAAACAATACGAGCGACAATTCAAGAGATGGGGTTTCCGGAAAAACTTGAAGGCTGAGGAGTGGAAGTTTGTGTCGAGACGGCTTGAGAAGCGGAAAAGAGAGGGCAAGGAGACAGATTTGAAAATCGACGGCATCTTGGTCCCTAGGAAAAAGCTTCAAAAAGAGATCGACAGGAATTTTGAAACCGCCTTGGAGCGATATGATCCTCGTAAGAATTCTTTTGCATCAGGGATAATTGCGGCGCTGACTTCGAACAACCAGAAAAACATCGACTGAGCCAAACCCCAGATGGCCTGGCTATTTGCACGCCTCCTGCACTTCATTTTGTTGGTCTTCAGTACGATAACCTACCCTTTTTCGGATTTCGGCGCGCGTTTGAGGCTCAAGGTAATACTCTTAATCCCCTCCAGGCTAGAAAATTTGCAGATCATTCAAACTGATGTTTTGGAAGCTGGGAACTTCCGACGCCTGATGACAACAAACATTTTCGACCTGAAAAATATTGTAAGAGCAACATCAAGAAACTCATGGAAAGTAAAGCAATTGGAAAACGCCGTCAACAGCCTAGCCCCGACGATGGTACCCAATGGCGGTCAGCTTCTTGCCGGTGGACCTTTTCGAGATAACAATACGACGGACCCTTTCGAGGCATTTTTGCTTGCTGCTGCACTCGCTTCCAACCGGATGGATGATGGACTTCATTATGTCGAACGCGACTCCTCGGGCAAATGGTTCCAAAATCGGCCATGGACGGAATTTCTTAACAACATCCGACCCCGGGTCACCGTGCCAAAGTTTAGCCAATTGTTTTCTCGCCAAGGTCCGGAATTGGAAGCTTTCGCCGAAATTTTGTTCAAAGAAGCGCTCCTGATTGGTAGTGTGCCGATGGTACGCATCCTGTTAGAGAATACACCATTAAATCCAAATTCTGTGCTGCCCGGTATCTTTAAATATTACCACCACAACGGATTGCCCCTGCAATTGGCCATCTCGAAGGGCGACGCGTCAATGATACGACTTCTCTTGGATCATGGCGCTGACCTGAACAGAGCTATCTGCCGCGACTCACTTTTATTACCAACAGCCATACGTGAACATTCTAGGGAGTTTCTGGACGCTTTATTGCCCTTTGTTGCGGACTTCAAGAACTACATGCCACGGTTTGCTGAACGTGGATACGTTGATTTGGTGCAATTAGTACTTAATCAAGGAGCGGATCCCAACCAGAGTTACCGGAATGAAACTCCTCTTGGGTGTGCTACAAAAGCCGGCAATATTGACATGATGAAGATTCTCATTGCCGCCGGAGCTGATATCCACGGACTCCACAATGTTGATACAAGGCCTCCATTATTCCTTGCGGCGATGTTCGATCAATTGGAGGCCACACATATGCTCTTGGAGATGGGTGCGGACATGAACATCACAGATGGCAACGGGTCTTCAGTCCTCCAGTTAGCTATGTGGTACGGTCATATGGATATTGCAGCCCTACTTTTAAACAAAGGTGCATATCCGGAAGTTGTTTGCTACAACGGCATGCATATCAACGTGCACGCTTGGGGGCTTCCCACGCCGCTCCAAATTGCAGCAAATTCTGGACATCTCGGAATGGTATCCTCGCTTTTAGAGCACGGCGCAGATCCGAATGCCATTCAAATGCATGAAATATCCCTTGGTGATAAGAGGAAGAGCCCTCTTCTACTGGCAGTTCAGGTGCAACCAAGCCATGCTACTCCGACAGACAAATTGTCAATGGTCAAGTTGCTGTTGGAAGCTGGAGCAACAGTCAACTTTCCTTACATCGACGGCAAAGATCCCACCACGCCGGTTATTGAAGCAATGAGATATAATCATCAGCCAATCCTGGACCTACTTTTGGCCTTTGGCGCAGTTTATTCCATCCCTTCTCCAAGGTTTCCTGGCACATGTATCAGCGCACTAGTATATGCTGCTCGAATGGGGGACATGGCCACAGTCAAACGACTTCACGATGCTGGAGAAGACGTTAATGCTTTGAGTCCTGAAGGGAAAACACCACTAGCTGCTGCTATTCAGGGAATTGGAGACCACGGGGACCACTCTGTTGCTTTCTATCTTTTGTCCACAGGGGCAGATATAAACCATCCTTGTGCGGTGCCTTCAGCATTAGAGGCCGCTATTAGCCAAAATGACGACAAACTGGTTGATTCTCTGCTTGAGAATGGGGCACGGCTAGACGATCCTTCTGCGCTTTGTGAAGCCGCTCGCTTGGGGAGCTATTCACTGGTGAAACGACTGATGCACGACACTCTGGATTACGAAACCACCGAAAGCCGATGGTATAGACCATGTTACGGACATGCAGCACTCTGCAATGCAGTCAGTAACCGTGATGCCAACATGGTACAGCTCATCCTTGACGGCGGCGTCGACCCCACTGCCCCTTGTCTGACTAAGGCGCTTGAAATATGCTGTACCGATGAGAGCGGCTTGCCATTACTGCGCATCCTTCTCACCGCAGGTACGCCGGTTGATATCTCGTGCATTTGCAAGCGCGGAAAACGCGCTCCCGAGCTTCTGGGAGAAAATGACGACTGGCCGGATTCTCCGCTGCAATATGCTGCAAATGCGAGACAGCATGATATCGTTCGGCTTCTTATAGCCAATGGAGCGAACGTCAACTACAACGGTCATTCACGTGGATCACGTCCAGCGCTCGAATCTGCGATATACAACAACGATACTGAAATGGTCGAAATCCTCCTACAGTCTGGTGCAAGCTTGAAAACATTCCTTCAGGCTGCAATTGACACGGGATCTCTCGAAATTATTGATCGTCTCCTTGAAGCTGGGGCAGATGTTAACGCAACTTCAACTAAATATTATTGTACCGCTCTAGAAATGGCAATAACCCAAAACGAAACTGAAATTGTCACGCGGCTCCTTGAAGCCGGGGCAGATGCCAACACTTTTATGGAAGAATCATCAACTACCGCTCTCGGCGAAGCAGCAAGCTGGGGATTTGTCGAAATCATGATCAAGCTCCTCGAAGCTGAAGCGGACGTCAACGCTCATTGCGATTGCTATTACGGACAGACGGCACTCCAAGCCGCAGCATTTGGAGGATCTCCCGAAGCCGTCATTAAGCTCCTTGACGCCGGGGCAAATGTCAACGCACCACCAGCAGAAAAGTGTGGTGTCACCGCTCTCCAAGCAGCAGCGCGTAATGGGTATCTCACAATCGCCATCAAGCTCCTCGAAACCGACGCAGACGTCAATGCTCCTGGCGCAGAAGAGGAGGGAAGGACGGCGCTCGAAGGTGCTGCGGAACATGGAAGAATCGACATGGTACAGCTCCTTCTCAATGCTGGTGCGGAGGTGAAGGGGACCGAATTCGGCGAAAGGCAGTACGAAAATGCGGTAGGGCTGGCAAAGAAAGAGGGCCACAACGCCTTATCAAGGCTTATTCAACGACACCGCAAGAGCTTGGACTGATCACATTCTTGCTCCTGGATAGGCCACTGGACCATGCGGAACCGGTTGGCTTCTACCCCACAACACACGGTTTTCATCGATCACTCCTTTTGTACAGACGATAAAAAAGAAAATCTCCAGGACAACAAGGGGGTAATCCAGCAACCTACGAAAAGGCACACTTCTGCCAATATCCCTCGCACAGCGCAGACAAATGCCCGGACATACAAGAATCTACTCACTATTGCCATGGTCACGGCTGACTCATGAAGAGGATTCGATTAATCCATTAGAGTGGAACGGTATAAAAGTGCTTTTTTTTAAGAAACGAAAACTGAAAGCTCTTATGACGGTTCTCCTTGTTTTCAAATTTTAGCCAGACGTTTAATGGTCAGGAGTTAGGAGTTGGGTTGGCGTTGACTGGTTTGAGTTGCTTTGAAGCGATGACTTACAGTTCCCTCTAATCTGTTGATGCAATGAGCATGTCTTTCCATTCTCACTTCCAATATCATAATAATAAATCCATCGTCTACTAAAGAATACCTTATAAATCGTTTCTTGAGTTAAATTCACACTACTTAATTAGAGCACCAGAAACGCTACCTATCTCTTAGTATAAGTTCTCGTCTACTACAAAAAGCCTCTATAAATACCCCGCTATCCTTTAAATACACACGCATCCCTACTCCCTCGCCTACCTACTCTCCAGCACCCCAGCACAACCCCCAACTCGACCCGGCCCACCGGCACGGCTCGGCACGGCACGGCACGGCAACCGGCACAGCCAGGCCCATTCGAGACAGCACCAGTGACCTGGCAGCTTCGTCACCACCACTAGCAGCTCAGACACGGCCTACCAACCTACTCCTATTCCACCCCTCCACGGATCACGGCACCCAAATTACAGTGTGGAGCAGGGGGCGAGTGTGGCGCTGGTCCACCACAGCGTTGCACGTGGCCGCGCATTCTAAGCTCATAGGCCCAGACGAGCGTACTAGGCATGTGCGTGGTAAGTGCGAGCCTTACGATCGTCGCCGTGTGCGTGGCCGATAACCCGGATGCGCACATGCGGTGTGCGTGGCGCGTGCCGGGTCCCGGGTCGGTGGGAGCGTGGGTGTGGTGGTGTAAAGATACGGGATTGTGACGGGTAAAACTGGGTTTTATAGGCGGTGGTGTGGAGACTGGGGAGGGTAGTAGAGTTAGCGTGGTTTGGTGTGTTTATTTATACTGTGCTGGGCCCCATCTAGAGTATAAACGTTGAAGTCTTGAAGAACCGCTCCGCGGCACCAACACAACCAACACTGCAGTGAGCGACTCGCAAAGCGAACGAAGACAAAGCAGCCTGTACAAGTTGCCCTCAGTCGCGGTTCTTATACCGCAAAATAAGGATCCGCTTTCCTCCCTCCCAACCCACCTCGCTCCATAGCACTAGCTTCTCGCTGCGCTCAAACTGCAAACACAAACACTCATCAGATCTCCTTCCATAGTCACAAACACTTCTACTCACACCCCACTCCCTCATTATCAGTCACGCATCCACACAGCATCTCCAACCAACCCCACATTTCCCATCCAAAACCGCACACGAACGCATTCAAGTTATTCTATTCTTATATTTATTAAACTACGCCGCCCCTCCACAGGTAGGTAGGTAGGTGGCTCGGCTGCCACCACACCCATCGAACGAGGCAAGCTTACCGTACATACATATATCTACTACGAAGGACCCAGACAGCGTACAAAGACAGTCAGGGGCGCCACAGCCGTTGCCAAAGACCGTAGCTGCTACCCATGTAGCAGGCGAGGCAAAGTCTAAAAAATGCTGACAGCCCGCTACACGCGCGCACGCTGTGGCACCCTGGTACCAGAAGCTTGACCGTACAAAGCCCAAGCATCTTGCTACTAACCTGTTGTTGTTTTTGTCTACACACAGCGCAACCCCGCCGGGACACGAGCACGCAAAATCAGACACGCAGAATCAGACGCGCAAAGTCCCGGATACGTGGTGGACCATGCGCGCAGACTCCACTAACAATCAGTGTCGACTTGGCAAGCCTGCCCAATCACGTCCCGCGACGTGAGTGTCACTGCTGTCCAGAGGCTGAGGTCCCAGAGGCGCCATCCTCAGCCACTTTCGGCGCCGCACCAGCGTCCGCACTGTTCACCATCGTATCCGTGCCAGCGTAAGCGCTGACGTCGACGGCGGCTGCGGCTGCGGGCGTAGCAGCAGAGGCTGGTAATCCCTCGACGCGCGGCCGCTCGGGCGTCATTTTCTTGCTGGGCGGGGTGAGGATGGTCGGGCTCGTGCTGGGTGCCAGCGGCGCGACCGGTGGCAGCACCGGCGTCTCCGAAATGTCATGGCTTCCCGTCGGCTTGGCGCTGTCGTGCTTCTCGGGCGAGATGCCCGTCGACGGCTCCGGCAGCAAGTCCGACGACGTGTCGACCGGCCTTTGCGACGGCGTCGAGTGCTGCTGCGGCGGCGAGGATGCCTGCTTCATGGGTGAGAAGGACGGCCGCTGCGCTGAAAGCGGCGGCTGGAATGAGGTGTTTGGGCTGGAAAAGGGCGCAGCTATGGGGTGACCATTCGGCTGGTAGGGTGACGAGAACGAGGGGGCCTTGACAGGAGAAGGGGCACCGTAGCCTGATGATGATGGTCGCTGGGGATCCATGGGCTCCTGTCCAGGCGCTTGGGGTGTAGGTCGGCTAGGGGATGGCGCGCCTTGGGGAAGGCCGTTCGAGTATGGCTGTCCATGATTAAAGGACGGAAGCGGGAACTGAGGTGCTCCAGACATAAATGGATTGGAGCCATATATGCCAGCGTTGGGTTGCGGCTTCGGAAGCACTGGTGTCGATTCGCCAAGAGTGGAGTGCGAACTGTAGCCAGAACTGCGGCGCTGAAGGCCTGGGGGACCGGAGGACTGACCATGCGGAGACAGGCTCGGCCCATTAAGCAGGCCGTTGGGTGACGGTTGAGTGCGTGGCGGGAAGTCGAAAGTCATTGCGAGACTAGGAGACGGCTTGGATGGTGAAGGAGCCACTGCAGAAGGCTTTGTTGGGGAACTGTCCCCATGTGACTTGGGCGAAGCCGAAGCGCCAATGCGAAGCTTGAGAGGAGGCAACTTAGGCTGGGCTGCTTCATCCGTCTTGTTGCTCTCTACCGACCCTTCTTTCTTCACCTCTGCGCTCTTTCGTTTGCAATCGCCGCAGACAAAATGGAAGTCGTCCCTTTCGGCTTGAGATTGTGCAATCCCATGACAGGCACTATGCTGCCATACATTACATTTCTCGCAAGCGATACTGTGCGTGCCATCGTCCTGCGATAAGTTAGTGGCAGACTGAGTGAGCGGCATGGAAGGCTTGTTTACAAGATTCTCCCCGTGGACGCCGCACACGCAGCAGTCGAAGACCCAGTTATCCTCCTCCTGAGCCATCTTCTCAAGCTCCTTCTGTCGCCTTGCCATCTCGGCCTTGAGGTGCCGCTCCGATAGCCGCGCTTCGTTGCTCTCAGCCCTACTCCGGTCTTCGAGCTTTTTCAGCTCTTCTTCGTGCAAGATGCGTCGGACTTCGCGTTCTTTCAAGCGCTGCTCACGCGTCATCATGCGGGACTCGCGGGCCTACATGTGGTCAACCTGATGAACATCAACTGGGAAAGGAATGAGTGCATACCTCCTCCATATTATGCTGTTTTTCTTGCTCCTTCTTCGCCATCTCCAGATCGGCAACGCGCTTCTTCTCAGCTTCTTCAGCCATTTGCAGCTCCTTTTGCTTCTCCATGCGGCCTGCAATCCGGCTTGAGCGCTTGGCGTGAGCGAGCTTTTCGAGGTTCTCCAGTTCCTTCTGTTTTCTCAGCGCCTTCGCCCGTTGTTGCTCGGCTCTCTTTTCGAGAACGGGCATAACATCGGCTTCCAAGCTCTTGACCAACGCCTTCTCATTGGGATCCCTGCTCCTCCGTATCGAGCTGACAAAGTTCTGATACTCCTCCAATGTCACCGCAATACATTCCCACTTATAGCCGCCAAATGTGTCGGGCTCGCTATTCTTTTCCTCCTTGACCGCGTCTTCCTCGTCTTCATCCTCCGCAGCGCTGTCTTGGGGCGGCGTCGAAAGCTTCCTGCGCTTGGTGCCTCGTGTCGGCTTTCCTTTCCTAGCTCTGGGCTTGGCCTTGGCTTTGGGCGCGGCAGGGAGCGGAGGGTCAGTGCGACGGTACAGGCGATCATCATCGAAGACAAAGTATGTGCGGTCCTCAGAATCCCAGCCGATGGGGTCAACGCGCTAGTAAGATGTCAGCGTGACCAAATGTGGTTGCATCGGTAGAGTCACCCACCCACTGAGTCTGCTCCGCGTCCTTTTCGGGCATGCGCTCACGGATGCGATCGGCATTGTTCAGGGTCCAGGTCGAGAGCTGGTGCAGCACTCGAATCTTGGTGAAAGTGTCAAAGTCGTCGAACTTTTTGGGGACCTCGTCGGTGCCGTAAGGGTTTCGGTGAGGAGCTTTTGCGACGAACTGGCGGCGGGTGTACTCGTCAAAGATCTCTAGCCTGGAGATGTATCAGTCGGGCTTCACCCATGGTCGCGGGCAAGACGACTCACGTCAATCCTCGATGCGACGAGACGAACTTGAGCAGAGCCAGGCCAATTTGCGCCAGCATCTCCGAGGGCGCGGGCTTGAGGCATTCGGCCTCGAACTCCTGTGGCCGAGTCAGCACGCGCTCTCCAAAAGGGCGGAGTGGTGGGGGGCGATCGTACGTCGATGTCAATGTCCTCGTCAATCTTCACCGCCGATCCGAAGATGTATATGTACTGCACGACGGAAGTATACTCCCACATGTTGCGCAGCTTCTCGAGCTTGGAGGGCTCGCGGGGCTCGGGCGGCTGCGGGGCATCGTCGCGGGCGCGCTTCCGTGCAGGCATGGTGATGGCGGGCAGCAGCGACGCGTTTGCGGCGACTCGGACGGGGGCCGGGGGTGTGCGCGCAGCAGCAGTCGGGGGCCGAAGACCTTCACGGGCCGGAGGGCGCGTGATGCGGGATAGCGATCAGGGCTTGGGCGATGGAGTCGGGATTGCGCGTGGGTTTGCGTGGGGTCGTTGTCAGGGTGGGTGTGACGGGGGAGTTTGGCAACAAAGGTCCAAGTCCAGAATAATTCCACAAGAGCACAGGCGGCCCATCGTCACGTCGCCGCAAAGACACGCTAGTGGCTTGGCAGCGCCGCCCTTGGAGCCCTTGCGGCTTATGAGACGGCTCACGGCACACGCTTGGCCAGGGCTGCGCTTCGACCCATTCCTACGCCAGTCGTCTTGATTCAGAAGAAGCCAGAATACGGGCTTGCGAAACAATACCCGACTTCACCGTCGGACGTGCCCGAGAGTAGGTCAAGCGGGGCGGCCAAAAATAGTGAGAGGGGGAGCTTGGATGTCAACTGTGGCTTGTCCCGGTCCCTGGGCGGCTGAAACCGCCTGCCTCGTATGCGCAATCGCCCGGGGCTACGTGCGATCGCCGCCAGCCAGAGACATTTCCACGCTACATCTCCCGCCAGCCCTGCCCTTCTTCTCTTCCTCAACTTATTTCGACCCGCCCTCCTGCCTCCTCCCCCGCCGTAAAGCCAGTCCCCGCCGCTAAGCCCGCCCGACCCAGACTGTCGTTTCCTCCTGAGCCTGACCCCGGCGCGCTGATCGCCCGTCCCACCAGCCCAACGCTCTTTACCCCAGATTCGAGCTGCCTTGGTCCCTCCTCGCGCGCGCCCCCCACTACAATCGCCCTCGACGCGCCCTGATGCCGCCTTGGCCTTGACCAACAGCTTAGAAAGGGCCGTCGTCTCGCAATGGCGGACCGCGAAGGAACCAGTCATGGACGGGATCAGTCCGCGCCGCAATCGATACCTCTGCAGGACCTCAGCCGGCCCCCTGATGCCAACGACGACCCTGCCGCGCGCGGCCTGCAACACCGGAGGACCATAAGCGACCGGACGAGGAGCTTGCTGGGCACTCGAGACTCGCGCAACGCCAGGTATGCGCCCATCGCCGAGAGAGATCCGGATGGCAGGCCGTCACCACCACAGCTGTCAACCCAGGATTACAGTGACACCGCACCGAATACCGTTGGAGGAGCCTCGTCGTACAGCCCAGTTGGAGATGCTGGCGCCTTCCAAGAAGCCATGGGCTTTGCGGGCTTGTCCTTTGGAAACAACTCTCAGTCCCGCCAACGCCCTACGATAACGACGAATACGAATCTGCGAAGCCCACCACCACCAATTCTCTTGACGCCAAACGATGACGATCCTTACGGTGACCCGTACCCCCGACAGAGCTCGGAACAAAGCCAGAGCTATTTCCCGGTCGACGACTCAGACACGGCGCGTTTGACTGACACTCGCCATCTTACTCCGATAAGTGGCGCCGAGCCCATGACGCCGATAGCCCAGACGGGTCGCTCCAGCTTCCAGAGCATACGTTTCCTGACGCCGGATCGAGCGTCCGTGTCGCCCAACGCACGGCTTGGCGATGACCTTCACCAAGCGGAAAACGGGCTTCGCATATCGACTCGTGGGCTCGGGCGCTCCGACACTTCCGATACTGCTGGCTCGCGGCATAGGTCATTGTCGCCTTCCTCGGCCGGATCGCCTCTGCGGAGGGCAGGAACAATGATGAGGAACATCTCTCAGCGTGTTGTTAACTTGAGTAACGAGTCCGAGCTCATCGAACAAAGCATCCGCAGAAAGTCCTCCATTAGGAAGGACGAGCCCGAGCCTTCGCCGCAACTGCGACCAGGCAGCCCAGGACTTTTTGGCCTCGATGTTCCGCCCGGGTCTCCCGCTCTTTCTTTCGCGCCGGGATCGCCGCTCGAAAAGCTCCCTTCGCCCCTCTCGGCCAGCCGGCCCTTCAACTGGAAGATGCAGGCCAATCCCTTGAAGGGCAAGTCTTTGGGAGTCTTCCCACCGGACAGCTCCATTAGGATGAGGCTGTGCGATGTATTGACGCATCCAGCCACGGAGCCGGTGCTCCTGGTGCTAATCATCATGCAAATAATCCTTCTGACGATCGATTCGGCTCGCAATGTTTTCGATTACCCTCGATCGCCCCACTGGGGGGATACCTGGATCGACTACGGTCTTTTGGGCCTGTTCGTGGTATACACCATCGAAACCATCATTCGTATAATCGTGTCTGGTTTCTTCTTCAATCCCATTGAATACAGCACGATAAATCGCCAACTCGGCGTTCGGCAAGCGTTGATCAACAAAGGAAAGTCGCTCTTTACCTCGCCCCAACGCCAGCCGTCGGTGAAGCGCGTGGGGTCTACCTTCCCTCCAGAGCAGCCGTCGATCATTAGGTCTTTCACCACCACCACGCTAGATCCAGGAGACCCGGCCAACTTCCGCCAACAGCAGCGTATAAGACTCTCACATCGAGCTTTCCTGCGTCATTCGTTTAACCGATTGGATTTTGTCGCGGTGGTGTCGTTCTGGATAAGTTTCGTCATTGGAGTATTCGGCGTCGAATCTTCCCATCATGCCTACGTATTCCGGATGCTGAGCTGCTTGCGGATTCTTAGACTCCTTGGTCTGACCAGTGGCACAACGGTATGCATGTTCTCGCAGTTGTTGAATTACTCGACTCACATGTTTTACAGGTAATTCTTCGAAGTTTGAAAAGGGCTGCTCCTTTGCTGGTAAACGTTGGGTTCCTCATAGGCTTCTTCTGGCTCCTGTTCGGAATCGTAGGTGTCCAAAGCTTCAAATCGAGTTTCAGACGCACCTGTGTCTGGGTCGATCCAGAAGGCAAGCAAGACAATTACACGAGCGATCAGTTTTGTGGAGGTTATCTCGATCAGTCTGGCAACCAAATGCCCTGGATTACAGCGGACGGAGTACCTGGCGCGGAGAAGCACAAGGGATACTTATGCCCTGTAAACTCCTATTGCGTCGAGGGAGACAGCCCTCATAACGGCACACAGAGTTTCGACAACATCTTCCAATCTCTAGAGCTCGTCTTTATCATCATGACCTCTAACACGTTTTCGGATTTAATGTACAGTGTTGCCGATAGCGACTATCTCGCTGCCTGCATTTACTTTGCATTTGGCATCGTTATCATGGCCTTGTGGCTTCTCAACTTGCTTATCGCTGTCATTACCTCCTCGTTCCAGGTCATCCGCGACGAGAGTAAGACTAGTGCTTTCACCGCTCAAGTGGTGGATGGAGCCCCTGATGAGAACGAACAAAATGCGGCTCCGGCCAAGAAAGAGAGCACCATTCTGCGCGGCTACAAAACGACCGGCTGGTTCTGGTTGCTTGTCATCACTTACGGCCTGATCTGCCAGGCGTTGCGGAGCGCCGAGATGAGTGAACGACGCTCGACTTTCATTGGTAGGCCATCATTTCCTTGGAGCGATTCAATTGATATGTCAACTGATATTTTCAGACCGCTCCGAAACAATTGTAACTCTCGCTCTTCTTTTTGAGATCATCCTTCGCTTTGTTGCCGATTGGAGGCATTTCCATCGCAGTCGAAGGAACATGTTCGACTTGGGGCTTGCTATCATCACCACCGTTATCCAGCTCCCCTCTGTCAAGGCAAATGAAAACGCTTATGCCTGGTTGACGGTTTTTCAAATCCTCCGAATCTACCGCATCGTCTTGGCCTGGTCGATAACGCGTGAGCTTACCGTAAGTTTTCTTCCTATCTTTCATAGCCGCCAATTTCTAACTTCTGCAGATGACTGTTTTGGGAAATGTCACCGGTCTGCTAAACCTTATTCTCTTCGTGTTCCTCTTGACGTACCTTGCGGCGATCTTCGCCGCACAAATATTTCGTGGCGAACTCCCCAGAGAGGCGGACGGTGAAGTTCTCGAAGTCTCATTTTTCAACATTTTCAACGCGTTTCTAGGAATGTACCAGTGTTTGTCGAGTGAAAATTGGACCGACATTCTCTACAACGTCACGAGTTACGAAGTCGCTTACAACACCGGCTGGATTGGGGCGGCGTTCCTGATCATTTGGTACATTCTCGCCAACTTCATCGTCCTGAACATGTTCATTGCTGTCATTCAGGAAAGTTTTGATGTCTCCGAAGATGAGAAGCGCCTGCAACAAGTCAAGGCCTTTTTGCATCAGAAAGAAATAGGCGGGGCCGGTTCTGGTAATCTCTCGTTGTCGACCATCTTCAAACTCGGACAAGCGGCCAGTCGCCGTAAAGACCCTCTCGACTACGGTACAGCTGCCACGGAAATGCTTCTTAAAGACGCGGTCGTTCGAGATTTCCTTGACGAGCCAGAGCAGCCGCTTCTTGCGGGCGGGGAGCATGGTCACGCAGAGGCGCACGCAGCAAACCAAGCAGGCACCGTCAAAACAGGCGTGTGGTCCAGACTTTGGAGCCATTTTCTTCGCAGAGTCTGGCACAGAGAACCTAATCCCTTCTACGCTCGACTGGAATTTTCAAAGGCATATGAGGACCTCGATCCGCGTGAGATGGCCAAGGAAGTCGTATCGGCGACCGAGCGCCGGAAGAAGGCTCAACGGGACTACCTGCGAAAGTACCCCTCTTACAACGTCTCTCTGTTCTTGTTCAAGCCGCACAACCCCATAAGGAAATTGTGTCAACGCTTTGTTGGCCCTGGACGTGGCGATGAACGGATTGAAGGTGTGGCTCCTTCAATTCCTATCTGGTACGCATTTTCTGCTTTCATCTATGCGGCCATTGTCGCCATGGTGTTGCTTGCTTGTGTCGCAACACCCGTCTACCAGAAAGAGTATTTCAAGACCCACGACTACACTGTCTACAACTGGTTCGTCTACACGGATTTGGCATTTGCCCTGGTGTTCACAACCGAAGCGCTCATCAAGGTCATTGCGGATGGCTTCTTCTGGACTCCCAACGCGTACTTTCGGAGTTCCTGGGGATTTATCGACGGTGTCGTGCTCATCACCCTTTGGATCGACGTTATAACTCTGCTGTACAACGAAGGAGACGTCTCGAGAGCCGTCGGAGCGTTCAAGGCCCTGAGGGCGCTGAGGCTGCTGAACGTAAGTGACAGTGCGCGAAACACCTTCCACCATGTCATTATCCGTGGCGGTTGGAAGGTCCTTTCGGCTGCATTCGTCTCGCTTAGTTTCCTCATTCCTTTTGCCATTTATGGCGTGAACCTCTTCAACGGCCGAATGCAATCGTGCAATGACGGCGACTCCGGAATCTTCGACCTTTCCGATTGCACTGGCGAGTATATGTCTTCGCCGTTCGATTGGGATGTTCTGGCGCCCCGAGTGGCTTCCAATCCCTTTTACGACTTTGACAATTTCGGCGACTCGCTCTTCATCCTTTTCCAGATTGTGTCGCAAGAAGGTTGGATCAGCGTCATGTGGTCCGCTCAAAGTATCACTGGTGTTTTTACGCAGCCTGAGCCGTTCGCCGCGCAAGGAAACGCAGTCTTCTTCGTTGTTTTCAACTTGCTCGGCGCCGTCTTCGTCTTGACGCTTTTCGTATCCGTCTTCATGCGCAACTACACTGAACAGACCGGAGTCGCATATCTGACCACAGATCAGCGTTCGTGGCTTGAATTGCGGAAGCTTCTTCGTCAGATTTCTCCATCGAAGAGGCCATCGTCAACGAAGAAGCGCGAGACATGGGAGGAGTGGTGCTATCGCCGAGCAGTGAGGAAGACCGGTAGGTGGCAGAGGTTCATAACGCTCGCACTCTGCTTCCACTTGCTTCTTCTCTGCCTGGAGTGGTACCCTGAGCCGTGGGAGTTCAGCCGAACACGAGGTGAGCGAGTTGCCCTAAATGACATGAACCACCTGAAGTTAATCAGATCTAGATTACGTATTCCTGTGCTTGACGCTGTTGTACATGAGCAATATCGCGATCCGCATCATTGGCTTGTCCTGGATGCGGTTCACGAGGAGCTCGTGGGACGTGTACTCCCTGTTCTCCGTCTCCGGCACGTTCGTCACCACAGTCCTGCTCCTGACAAACTTCAATTCCAATGCCTACGTTTCACTGCACAAGCTGTGTCTTGTGTCGATCGCTCTCCTTTTGATCCCACGGAACAATCAGCTCGACCAGCTTTTCAAAACGGCGGCAGCGTCAGTGGGTTCCATTGCCAACTTGCTGGCAACATGGTTCGTGTTGTTCCTTGTATACGCCATCGCGTTGACGCAGACGTTCAGTCTGACGCGCTTCGGTGAGAACGAGACGAACAACGTCAACTTCCGCACTGTGCCCAAGGCGCTCCTCTTTCTGTTCAAGATGAGTAGTGGTGAAGGCTGGAACGAAAACATGGAAGACTTTGCCAACATCGTGCCGCCGTTCTGCGTCGTGGGCGAGGAGTTCTATGACGGCGACTGCGGCAGCGCGGAGTGGGCTCGGTGCCTGTTCATCTCATGGAACGTGCTGAGCATGTATATTTTCATGAACCTGTTCGTGTCGCTGATCTACGAGTCCTTCTCGTACGTGTATCAGCGCAGTAGCGGTCTCTCCGTCATTAGCCGCGAGGAGATTCGTAGATTCAAGCAGGCATGGGCCGAATTCGATCCGCACGGCTCGGGCTACATTCCTCGGGAGAAACTGCCACGGCTGCTTGGAGTAAGTATTATAACAATGATTGTTAAGGCGTCGCTAACATCACGCAGGAACTTTCGGGTGTGTTTGAGATGCGCATTTACGATGGCGACTTTACAATCAGCAGGATCATCGAGGACTGCAGCAAGCCACCGCGGTCGTCGAGCCTGCCCGTCAATGGTGCAAAGGAGACGCCCGAGATCGACCTGGCCCTGCTCAACGAGCGACTCTCCCTCTTGCCGGTCGAGGAGATTCAGATGAGAAGAGAACGCATGAATGTCTTTTACGAAGAGATGCTGGTCGGCAGTGACCCCGACAAGGGTATCCAGTTCACGTCGCTCCTAATGACGCTGGCTCACTACAAGGTCATAAACGACAGCAAGAGCTTGCGGTACGTTTGCACCTCCTTTCCCTCGACTGACAGCACTGACACGTGGCAGACTGGAAGAATTCTTGCGTCGGCGTGCCCGACTGCAACGCGTCGAAGAGGCCGTCCGGCGCAACGTCGTGGTTGGATTCTTCGACACGTTGTACTGGTCGCGCCGCTTCCGCCGCGCTCTCGAGGCCAAGCGTGCGGGCCGGATGACGGCGGTGCCGCAGTTCGAGTTCACGGTGGTCGACGACCAGGACATTACGAGCGCACGGGAGCGTGGGGAGATGTACCTGCCGTCCCCGACGTTCGCGCCCAGCTTGGCGTCGTCGATCGACATCACATTGACGAGCTACGACGAGTTCCGCAATGCGGCGCGGTCGCGGTCGCCGTCACCGCCTGGATCGCCATTCGCCGAGGGCCTGCGCAGCCGAGCCAACAGCATCCAGATGACACCAGTGGCGAGCCAGGCCAACAGCATCCAGGTGTCGCCAATGCAATCACCGCTCAACAGCCCGACATTGACGCCGATGCGGGCGACTGGCGACAGCACGACGATGGAGAGTTTGTTCGCGGCGGAGCTGAGCCGGCCTCCAAGCCCGCTGGAGCGGTCGTCGATGGCGCGGTCGACGTCGATAGCGCAGTCGATTGGAGCGCGGTCGTCGGGATTGGCGCGGGCCAACACGGACTCGGAGGCGCAAGACACGGTATCTGGGTTGCGCGGAGCAGGCCCATCGACGTCGGCGGGCGAGCGTGCGGCGCCGCGTCGCAGCCGTCGGCACAGCAGCGTGTCGGCGCAGGACGTACTGGACGTGCTGGACAACTCGATCTGGGGCGAGAGTATCCGGCGCAGCTTCACGGTCAAACGGTCGCCGCGGTGATGGGGAGAATTTTTCTTTGTTTGATTACTCTACTTAATCTAGAAGGAAGAATGAGAAAAGGGCGGCGTCGGGAGATGAGGTGCGCGCGTGGGTCGCGTGGGGATGATCTAGGTAGAGCAGCGGCAGCACGCTGCATACTTTTGCTTTTTTGCATTTCCTTTTCTTTTCCTTTCTCTTCTCTTTTCCACCTGTTGCATGCGTGCAGGAGTTTTTTTGTTTTTTAGTAGTAGGCATTTACCACGGGACGGATGGAGAGAGATGGAGGGGGAGAAGCATAGCGACGGCGTTCATCTTCTTTGGCTGAGAGTCTTGGGGACTCTCTTGGCAGGCGGGGCGACTGGCTTGTTTTGTAGATGCAGCAATCCACGGTCGCCGCTTCCCCTCGCGTTGGCCTGCGACGTCGCTGCGTCGCACGCGGCCTAGCGCGTCTCAAGGCCCGGCAAATCCGCGACGCGCCTGAGACTCGAGGGGTCCGACGAGAGCCAAGTATAAACCAAGAGTGCCGCGTTGCCGTAGCTATTTCTATTGCTAACTACAGTGTCGTCGTCTTCTTCTTCGCCGTCGTCGTTGTCCAGGAGACACAAGACACACCACACACCACACACCACACACACCACGCACAACCACGACTATACACGAGCACCACACGCACCACACACCACACACACACGGGCGCACCACACGCACATACACTCACTCACCCTCACTCTCACCATTGTACTCTCCCTCTCCCCTCCCCCTCGTACCTACACCAATTTGCGCGCGGCCGGCCCCCGCAACAAAAAGTCCTCCATTCATCACTCCTACACACACCGCTTGAGCTGGCGGCGCGAACAGCACACCACACCGCACCACCCGTCCGCTGCTCCCTTGGACGGCGGCACCGCCCTCCGCACCGCGCTCCCTCTGCCGACCCCGGCCCCGGCCCGCCCCTCGAAGCAAACAAGATCCCCGCGGCCGCCCACCACCTGTTCTTAGGTGTGCGCCTCGCCTCGTTTCGCCGTTGTTCACCGTTCCTTCGTTGAAGCTTCGAGAAGCTGCTACCCTACTATCGCTGCTGTTTCGTTTTCGCCTTTCGCTACTCTTCCTCTCCGTAACTCGCTTGCGAATACTGCCGTCGTTTTTCTGCTGCCGCTGCTGCTGCTGCAATGCCTACCATGGCCACCGCCACCGCTACCGCTACCGCCGCCGACGCCGCCGTCGCCTCTACGGCTGCCGCGACGACGACGACGACGTCGATGAAGAAGACGCCGACTACGACGCCAATGACGACAAAGAATGCCACTACTACTACGCCCGCCGCATCCTCCGTCTTTTCACGCCCCTCGCTGCACCGTCTGCGGACTAGAGATCTGGCCGCGTCGTCGCGCGCCCGCTCCTCGCACGCCGCTGTCGCTGCCAGCGCAGCAACTGCTCCGGCCCCACACGCACCCCACTCCACGGGGCGCGACCCTGCTGCCGCCCCTCACCACCCTCACCACCACACTTCGACCCAGACGCAGACGCAGAGCTACGCCGACCAAGTCCAGCGGAGCAGCTATGCGGCTGTCTCGTCCTCATCCCTCGCGTCGTCCTCGTCTGACGAGCTCGTCTCGGACGCCTCGCCCTCGTCCTCGCCCGCCCGCTCCACGTGCACCTCCGCCACCAGCTACTCGGCGCACTACTGCGCGGCGCGGGCGTGGCCGCTGCCGCTGCCGCCGCTCGTAACGGCCGACGGCGTCGTCAGGCATCCGCGCACGTGCTCGGCGTCGTCAACGTCGTCGTGCGGCTCTATCGCCGCGGCGAGGGGCGCCGCCCTTGCGCCTCCTGCTCCTGTCTCTGCTTCTGCTTCTGCTTCTGCGACGTCCGCTGAGCCTACGGCTAAAACTCCGTCTACGCCTGCCTCCGCCTCCGCAGCAACGCTGCTCCCGGCCCCGCCCATGCCGCCGCTCCTGCGCCGCAAGCCAAGCCACCCACGACTGACGCCGTTCGCGGCCTTCAGTGCGGGATCCTCAGCCGGCGCAGCCGTGCCGTCGCCGTTCGAGAGCCCGACGTCGGTCGTGGAGCACGAGGACGCGGCGGCGGATGCGGAGGCCGAGGCCGAGGCGCAGCGGAAAGAGGCGAGTTTGCTGGAGTTGTTGGAGCCAAGGCCAGTGGGGCGTGCGGAGGCAAGGTTTGCGGGCATTGCGGAGGTGTTGGCTGGGGGGATGGGGGTCGGTGTGGGCGTATGTTTTTAGATGCGTGTGTGTGTGGTAATGGTCGTCGTTGTGTTGGTGTGAGGGGTTGTTGGTTGGTAGGTTTGTTACGTTATGTTCTTGGGTGATGGAGGCGCGCTCCCTCATCATCTTCATCATTCTTCTTCTGGTTGGGATGGTGCTTATATAGGGGGGTTTATTGGTTGGTTGGTTGGATGGATGATGGATGGATGAATGGATGGTTAGGAGGGATGGTCGGGATAGGGGAGGAAGGGTGGAGGGGGTTTTAGGGGTTGCTGCTCTGCTGTTGCTGGCCTTTCTTTGCATCTCTCTCCTTCTCTCTTCTCTTCTTCTTTCCCACCATCCGTCTTTCTATCCTTCCTTCCATTCCTTTCGATCAGCTGCGATTGATCGTTTGATGAATCGAACGGGATGAGATGGAATGGGATCACGCGACGCAGACGGGTCCCTGACGACGACGACGCGACGCGATATGCACGACGCCGACGACGACGACGACGACGTACGAACGGACGCACGTCTTTGATGTCGTGACGACGGACGTGCAGCTTATCGGTTTATCGGTTTAGCTATTTTATTGTTTATTTTTTTCCTCTCTCTCTTCCTCTCTCGCGTGCTCTTGGTTGCTTTTTCGGTTGCTCTTTGCGCTTTTCTTCTTGGGGGAAGAGAGACAGCTCTGCGCTTTTGAGTGGTGGGGTGGGTTGCTGCGTGGGTGGCTTGGGTCGCTCTTTGTGGGTTGTGCGAAGGCTGTGGTGGCTGGGGTGGTGCTGGTGCTGGTGCTGGTGCTGGGGTGGATGGGGAAGGCAGGGAAGGGACGGGGAGGGCGAAAGGGAAAGGTTGTGCGGCGGTGTGGTTGGCGTGGTCTGCGTGGACTGTGCTGTGTTGTGTGTGTGTGTGTGATGGACGAATGCTTAGAGGGGTGTGTGTGTGGATTGGGTGTATGAGATAAATTGATTGAGGATGGATGTTTGAGATTGATTGATTATCTACCTACCTACCTCCCTAGTTAGTGCGTTAGTTCGTTAGTTACTTAGTTCGGAACCGAGATTGAGCCTTTTGTGCTGTATTGCATGCGTTTATTCCTTTCTTCCTCTTATTCGTGAGGTTGTTCGTGAGGTTGTTCGTCTGTTTGTCTCTTGGTGGTTTAGTAGGTAGTGTAGTAATGCTACTTACGCACGCGTATATGTATGAATATATATATATATATCCTGGCGTTAAAGATAGAAGCGCAGTAGTTGCTACTTAGGTAGGTAGGTTTAGGATATATATATAGCGCCGATATAGAGGTTGCTGGTGATCTGTAGTGTCTATAGATCGTGCTACCGTGTAGTCGGAGGCGTTGGTGATGGTGATAACGGTGATGGTGGTGGTGGTGGTAGAGTGAGTAGAGAAATAGAGAAGAGAGGAGAGGAGAGGAATAGAGAGGTAGATGGACGCGCGGATCGACGCACGTAGCGATGGTATCGGGCTTATAGCCCTATGTATATACGCTTGTATATGTGGGAAATAGAAGTAGAGATAGAGATGGAGATAAAGATGGGTGTATATATCGTATGCTTTTTTTTAGGTGTTACACGCCTAGGTGTTCCGGTTCGAATGTCACTACTTATATCGGGAGTAGTATATATGTTCCTTATCGAATTTACTATATAGACTAAGAAGACTTGTTAGATTAGTCTCTGCTCGTCCTAGAAGCTGAAAAGGTAGCACAATGCAAAGAGAACTACGAGAAGAATACCGGTTGCGTCGGGAAGAGTGAGTAATTAACGGTATAGAATAGAGGATAGATTAAGATAGAGAGATTCATCGGTCGTGGTGTCTACCATAAACATAATATAACGGTAATAGACATCGGTATTTGCTGCTGATGCTGAACAACGTGTTAGGGCAATAGGGAGGGTGCTGGAGCATGCTGTGCCGGTTTCTGTATGGTTACTTTGTACTTAGTAACGCTAATATGCTCCGAGCCGAACTACCTATATGTAAAAGTATGTTCATCGTGCTTTCATCAACTGCTTTGGTAATTAGGTTGGGCGTTTGGCTTCTCTGTGGTGTGGCGGTCGTAGTCTTTATACCTGCTTCCTAGCTTGCGTTGCAGTCACTGACGTATATCTAACTTTGATATATCTTTAGGCTGTTGCTGAGTCAGTATGTATTCCATAGAGCCCTCTAAAATCTCTACAGCAAGTTAGTACGCCGCAACCTCTAACCTTGCTATCAACTATACTAAGTAGGTATATATACATACACCGCGCCTAAGCATATCCACTTACAGCACCTTCCAAGAAACAGCGACAGGAAATTAACCGCGAGTGAGGAGGGCGAGTTCACTGTTTACCAAAGATATCATCGTGAAGCTTCGAAGTCCCTTTTTTTCTTTGCCACGCCACCATTCTCAATCTCGACACCACCCCCATCCCCAACCCCTTTAAAAGCCCTCACCTCGCCCAACCTCTCTTCCTCATGTATACACTGCACTGCCCACCGCACGCATTTGGTACCTCTACATCATCCGCGGGAACACTAGACCAACTATATCCGGGCGGAGTTCACAAGAAAATGCTTCCTGCCATGATGCCGTGCCTAAAGCAGAAGCAGAAACATAATCAGAAAAGGAGGCAGAGGGGGAGGAGGAGATACCGACCACAGCTAAGCCATGGTAACTACCGGCACCACCATCTCTCAGCGCCGACGCACACCACCACCACACCAACCTCCCCCATCAACCCCCCAGCACCGACGCACACCATCCATCATCACAACCAACGACAACCCAGCACCAACCAGCCGCCCGGGCCTACCGCTTCACTTCGGCTATGACGCTCTGCGCCTTAACAGCTGCGCGTCTTAGCGAAGCTGCAAAGCATTTACTATGTTCTTCTGAAACCAGGAGAAGGGTTATAGGCACGCATGCAAGACCGGCTGCCTGCCCCGCCCTGTGTGAGCTCCGCTGCTTGCGCTGGCTGTTGGGGTGTTGGGGTCTACATACGTGGGTTTGGGTGTGTGGGCTTGAGATAAGTGGGTGGGTAGGTGGGTGTGTAGGTGGAGGGTTTGGTAGGTGGACACTGTCACAACACCACCCACCCAGGCTAAGCAAAACAACAAACGAACAAACTCATCACAACAACCAAAGCAGCACAACAAACAGCCGCCCTCATCACCATTGCCTTTCTACGACGCGCATACCTAAGGCACCTAGGCATCAAGACCAGCCTCTAGCATTTTCGCCTGCCCATCCACCTGCCCCAAAACACGGTACGCACACCCACGAAGCGCAAAGCGCAAAGCAAAGCGTGAACTGTGCGTGCGGTTGCGACGAGCTTGTTTGTTTGCTTGTTTGGTTGTGCGTAAAGAGCCCGAAGGAAAGGCATGGAAATGGAAGGAACTGGAAGGAAATGAAAGGAGAGGAAAGGCAAGGAAACGGAAGGAAAAGAAACGTGCTAAGAACGCCATTCGCCGTCGTGCTGGTTCCGTGCGGAGTGCTGCTGCGCCGCTTCGTGGTTTTGTGTGCTGCGAGGTGGGATGCGCGAACGGCTTGCTGTGCGCTGCGAGGGTTTGCTGCGTTTCGATATGCTCAGCTACGCTTCGATGGGCTCAGCTACGCTTCGATGGGCTCAGCTACGCTTCGATGGGCTCAGCTACGCTTCGCTGCGCAACCGCCACGCTTTTGCCATGCCATATCAGCCATGCCCGACCATGTATACACCGATCCATCCATCATGAAAATCGTCCCTCGTCCCACCGTGCGTAAAGCGTGAAGCAGTACCATCTCAACCGACGTGCCCCAGGCTCAAACAGCAGCAGCCGCCGCAGAAGCGCCCACACCACCGGGCACCCAATCAAAAGGATCCCCATACCGGCCCCGGACAGCGCGGTCCTTCTCAACGAGCCCCTCCTCCGCCTTGGCCCACTCGTCCTGCGCCTTCTTGTTCAGCCACGCCCAGCCCGGCGCGTCCGCCTCCCGGCTCCATGCGTACCCGGACGGGGCATGCACCTGTGTCTTTGCGGAGGCGGCAGAGGCGGTCGCCAGTATTCCCGCCGCGTTGCTGCCGGCTGAGGCGTCGGCCCATGCGCTGCCATTGTTGTTGTTGTTGTGGCTGCCGGCGGGGTAGACGCGCTTGCCGTTCGCGTTGATGGTCGCGTCCGCGTCTGCTGTTGCGGCACCACGCGGCGAGCCGGTCGCTGCGGCCGTTGCGGCGGCCGTGGCTGCGCGTGCTGCTGCGCCCTGCGAGTCGGGCGGGCTGAGCTCGGCGGCGGCGGCGCGCAGGGTCGGCGTCGTGGGGTCTGCTCCTGCGGTGCTGCCGTTGTTGTTGTTCGAGCCACTGGCCGCCGTGACGATGCTGGCGCCCGTGTTGGCAATGTTGCCGCTGGTGGGAGGCAGGACGTCGTCGGCGCCCGGGAAGAGGTCGTCCGACGCGGCGTCGTTGGCGCCGGAGCTGCCGGGCGAGGAGTGCATGGTCGAGTCGCCGTCTTGGTCTTCTTGAGAGTGTGTGCGTGAGCGCTTGGTCGGTCGGGGGTTGTGGGCGTGGTTGTGGTTGTGGAGTGAGGTGGAGGAGGAGGAAGAGGCAGTGTTGGTGGAAGAGGTGTTTGCAGTGTTGGAGCTCATGCTCGTGTTGGAATGATTATTACCGGACATGATTGCTTGTGGTTGACTGCGTTTTTGTAGGCGGATCGCGATGGGCGCGGGATGGGGAGCGACCGTGCGTGTGTCGATGCTGGAGCGGAGGAGAGAGTGACGTTGGTCTAGCGCGTCGGCTCACCTGCTCTATCCGCAGAGCAATAACCTAGAAACTATACACCGTTGTGCCGTGGTGACTGACTCGCGTCTTGGCACGCGGCCGGTGTTTTTGCTTGAGCTTCGACTTGCGGCATCAACCTACACCTCCGCCGCCGCAACATCGCGTCCACCTCTCCCCACCGCCGCCATGGAGTCCTCACGCGGCCCCCCGCGGGTCAAGAACAAGCAGGCCGCGCCTGTCCAGATCAGCGCCGAGCAGCTGCTGCGCGAAGCCGTCGACCGCCAGGAACCCGGCGTGCAGGCGCCCACGCAGCGCTTCGCCGACCTCGAGGAGCTGCACGAGTTCCAGGGCCGCAAGCGCAAGGAGTTCGAAGACTATGTCCGCCGCAACCGCATCAACATGAACAACTGGATGCGCTATGCCCAGTGGGAAATCGAGCAGAAGGAGTACCGGCGCGCGCGCTCCATCTTTGAGCGAGCCCTGGATGTCGACTCGACCAGCGTCGTGCTGTGGGTGCGCTACATCGAGGCCGAGATGAAGACGCGCAACATCAACCATGCCCGGAACCTGCTGGACCGCGCCGTCACCATCCTGCCGCGCATCGACAAGCTGTGGTACAAATATGCCTACATGGAGGAGACGCTGGGCAACATCCCCGGCACCCGCCAGGTCTTTGAGCGCTGGATGTCCTGGGAGCCGGACGAGAATGCCTGGAGCGCCTACATCAAGCTCGAGAAGCGCTACAGCGAGTACGAGCGCGCGCGCGCCATCTTCGAGCGCTTCTGCCATGTCCACCCGGAGCCGCGCAACTGGATCAAGTGGGCGCGCTTCGAGGAGGAATTCGGCACGAGCGACTTGGTTCGCGAGGTTTTCGGCCAGGCCGTCGAGACGCTGGGCGAGGAGTTCATGGACGAGAAGCTCTTCATGGCATACGCGAGGTTCGAGGCACGGCTGAAGGAGTTTGAGCGCGCCAGGGCCATCTACAAGTACGCCTTGGACCGCATGCCCCGCTCAAAGTCGGTCAACCTGCACAAGGCCTACACGACGTTTGAGAAGCAGTTTGGCGATCGCGAGGGCGTCGAGGACGTCATCCTGAACAAGCGCAGGGTCCAGTACGAGGAGGCCATCAAGGAGAACCCCAAGAACTACGACAACTGGATTGACCTGGCGAGGCTAGAGGAGACGTCGGGCGACGTCGAGCGCGTGAGGGATGCATACGAGAGGGCGATAGCGCAGATCCCGCCCACCCAAGAGAAGCGTCACTGGCGGAGGTATATCTACTTGTGGATCTTCTACGCGCTATGGGAAGAGATGGAGAACAAGGACGTGGAGCGCGCGCGCCAGATCTACAACGAGTGCATCAAGCTCATTCCGCACAAGAAGTTCACGTTTGCCAAGATCTGGCTCCTCAAGGCGCACTTTGAGGTGCGGCAGATGCAGCTGGCAGCGGCGCGGAAGGCGCTGGGGCAGGCCATTGGCATGTCACCAAAGGACAAGATCTTCAAGGGCTACATCGAGCTGGAACTCAAGCTGTTTGAGTTCTCGCGGTGCCGGACGCTGTACGAGAAACACATTGAATGGAACCCGTCGAATTCGCAAGCGTGGATCAAGTTCAGCGAGCTGGAGCGCGGCCTCGACGACACGGACCGGACGCGGGCGATTTTCGAGCTGGCGGTGCAGCAGGAGACGCTGGACATGCCGGAGCTGGTGTGGAAGTCGTACATTGATTTCGAGGAGGAAGAGGGCGAGTACGAGCGCACGCGGGCGCTGTACGAGCGCCTGCTGGAGAAGACGGACCACGTCAAGGTGTGGATCTCGTACGCGCACTTTGAGATCAACGTGCCGGACGAGGGCGAGGAGGAAGAAGCAGCAGATGAAGACGAGGAGCGCCCCGTCTCGGACGAGGCCAAGCAGCGGGCGCGCAAGGTATTCGAGCGCGCGTACAAGAGCATGAAGGACAAGGAGCTCAAGGAAGAGGTAAGGTGCCCCCGCCACACCAGCACCAGCACCCGCACCAACACAGACACGAAGACGCCAAACCAACTGCTAACACTCCGCGACCAGCGCGTGGCGCTGCTCAATGCGTGGAAGTCGTTTGAGCAGACGCACGGCACGGCCGCCGACGTCGACAGGGTCGAGCGGCAGATGCCCAAGCGCGTCAAGAAGAGGCGCAGGCTTGAGACGGCGGATGGCGGCATGGAGTTCGAGGAGTACATGGACTATGTCTTCCCCGCGGATACGGAGAGCGAGGCCAAGTTGTCGAAGCTGCTGCAGCGGGCGCAGGAGTGGAAGAAGAAGCAGGAGGGGGGTGCGTAGGGGGAGGGAGAGGTGTTGGTGGTGGTGGTGAGCGGAAGGATAATATGTCCGTCTCTCCGTCTTCCGTACGAGTGAGTGTGCACTGCGTATCTGTATACAGTAGGTAGCAAAGTGCCTGGCCAGACCCATGATGTTACGAGTCAAGACGTGCCTCGGCCCAGGCGGGGCCTCCGACTCCCGCTCAACCAAAAAGTTGCGCAGCACCAGCGACTCGTCGGCCTCAGAAGGACACATTTTAGCCCCGCCGCCGCTTCACCGCCGGCCCCTCTGTTGCCTAGGTGCCCCCTTTCCTTTACGCCCGTACTTATGCCGTCGTCGGCCGCCGCCACTGCTGCTGCTGCGCGAAGGCTGTCGCTGTACAAGAGACCCGCTGTTCGCTGTCCTCCCTGCTTCGTTCGACGACCAATCACTCCTCTTGCGCGCCGGTTTTTGGGCTCTGTTGCTGGTATGTGTGCGCGTCTTCAGCTTGCCTATCCACCCACCTACCCCCGGCCGCCGCCACGCGGAGCTGAACAACTGCTGACACATTCCCTCTTTTATAGACTCGACTACCTCGACCTTACCCTCTCCATCCGCTTCCGCTACCGCATCCCCCACCCACCCACCACCGAAAAAGTCCCTCCCCCGCCGCCTCACCTCCTTCCTCGCACTCAGCGCGCTCTTCTTCACCCTCGGCACAGCCATGGCCGCCGCCCCCGCCGTCGCCGTCGCGCAAGACCTGATGCACCCGCCCACGGACGCCGAGACGCTCACGCTCTACGCGCCCGAGCCCAACACCCCCGCCGGCACGCTCGAAGCCGAACTCCAGGCCCTCCCGCTCGTGGCCGCCCTCCGCGCCGACAACGGCCTCGTCGAAGGCCGCCCGCACATGAAGATCCCGCCCGCCCTGCGCGAGAACAACTTCACGGGCGGCACGCTGCTGGGCCACGACATGCTGGGCGTCCCGCCGCTGGCGTTCGTGGCCCCCGACGGGAGCAGGCTGGTCGCACTGCACCATTTGGGGCCGGCGCTGTGCGGGCACCCGGGCATCGTGCATGGCGGCTTGCTCGCGACGCTGCTGGATGAGGGGCTCGCGAGGTGCTGTTTCCCGGCGCTGCCGAACAAGGTCGGCCTCACGGCGAGTCTGAATATCAGCTACAAGGCGCCGTGTCGCGCGGGCCAGTGGGTGGTGCTCCGCGCGGAGACGACGAAGGTCGAGGGCAGAAAGGCGTGGGTTAGGGGTCGGTTGGAGTCGATTCCGAACGAGGGGGAGGAGCCGGTCGTTATGGTGGAGGCCGAGGCGCTGTTTATTGAGCCGAGGCAGGCAAAGGTGAGTTTTTCCCTGCTGCGCCCTCCGTTCTTGGGGTCGGGAGTCGTGTGCTAACGTGTGTTTGTCCGCTGCAGCAAATGGCCAAGATCTACACGCCGCAGTAGTGCCTGCGTTGCGCTCTGTTCTGAGCGGACCTGCTTGCTTGCAGAGGTGCTTGCGCGCCGCCGGGACCCAAGACCCAAGAGTGAGGAACCGCCCACCGTCGATATCCGAAGAGCGGTTTTCCCGTGTTGGATGCCGTATCGCCCGCACCGCTCGCACAGCATGTTGGACAGGAAGGAGAAAGAAGAAAAATCAAAGGAAAAGAAAGAGGAGAAGGAAACGCATTTGGGACTACACTGGGGTATTTGCGGTGTCTGTTTTCTGCATTTTTCTATTTTTATTTTTTTATTTTTATTTTATTTTGGGGTGGTAGTGGGCGAAAGACACAGACATAGACGGGACGGGCGCGCGTTACTGCTTTGCGCATGCACGCATTTACTACCTAGACTTTTAGACGGCGGGGCGGGTCGATCTTTGGGGTTTGTGCGTGGGGTTGGGATCTGCGGTTGGGGTTTGAGATCTGGAGATATGGAGAGAGACAGAGAGAGAAAGCGAAATGGGCCTTCTGATCGTGCGTGCGTGTGTGGTGACAAGTGCATGTTGTTGCGCTCCTATGTTTTGTCCTATACGCTCCACTAAATTAACACATCGCAGACCGCTTGCATGTGTGCACTCCATTGTTGGCGAATCACTGTCTGGTGCCAACAGCAGAGAGCGCTGCTCCCGCCTTAGACGGATCCTGCTACGATAAGTATGATAAGATTCCCCTTCCTGGCCTCCCTCGAAAGACGCGTCCGCATTATGCAGCTCAGCTTACCTATCCATTACACCCGACCCCCGTCTGCATCGCTTACCGCACACCCCCAGGCCCAATCTACCCGCAGCACCACCCCGCGTACGGTACGTAACACGGCATACGCACGCCAGCCAAGGCGCGCGCAAGCGTCAAACCACCACGCCGCGCCGCGCTGACTGGCTGCTTCGAGGCTTATCTCCCCGCGGGGCAAAGCTTGGTAGTTTGTTTGCCCTAGGGTAGATTAACGGCAATATGGGTGTGAGTTGTGAGTGTGACGTCCCTCGTGGCCCGCGCGCTCTGCATGTCTTCGCCGTGCCCGGGCGTGCTGCGTCCTATTGGGTGGGTTGCTGGTGCTGCTGCTGGTCCGGCGCGCGCAGTGCGCGCAGGATAAAGGCGGGCAGGGCCCTGGCTTGCGCTGACTGCTCTCTTCCGTCCGTTCTGGTTTTTACTTACTCTGTGAGATTGTTGCTGCGCACTGAGTTGCAGACGCATCATGAGGAGCGGCTTCTCTGTCAATGCGTACACGCCGTCGCAGGTCGTCGAGATCATTTCGAGGGCCGGCGTGCACAAGGGGAATATGCATCCGTTGAAGGTGTTTGTCAGCGCTGTCAGCGCGGGCTGTCTGCTGTCGTTTGCTGCGGCTTCGTGCTTGACTGCGAATACTTCCCCTTGGGTAAGTCGAGACATTCCAGCTGTTGGTGATGTGAGGCTCATCCAACGCGCAGCTTCAAACAAACGCCCCCGGCCCTGCACGGCTGCTAGGCGCCCTCGTCTTCCCCTACGGCCTGGTCCTGATCGTCTTAACTGGCGCCGATCTCTGCACCGGGACATTCATGGTATGGGAGCGTCCCTAAGCTCACACAAAGTCACTCACTCACTAAACGCGCCCCCAGTACACCACCGTCTCGGTCCTGCACCGCCGCCTCTCCCCCTGGCGCATGCTGCTCCACTGGGTCCTCTGCTTCTGGGGCAACCTCGCCGGCGCCCTCTTCATGGTCGCCATCATTTTTGGCTACGGCGACGTCTTCGCCGCTGACCCGTACAAGTCCGAGGTCATTGCGTTCAGCACGAAGAAGCAGGTCGCCACTGAATGGCATGCCATATTCCTCCGCGCCATCGGCTGCAATTGGCTTGTCTGTCTAGGCTGCTTCTTCGGGATGCAGGGCCGCGACCTGACGAGCAAGATCGTCGGCATGTGGTGTAAGCCAAGCGCCGGAAATTGGTATGGTTGGAACTCCAGACTGACGCCGTTGTCTGCAGGGCCCATTTTCGCCTTCGTCTCCCTCGGCATGGACCACGTCGTCGCCAACATGTTCTTCATCCCCATGGGCATCTGGCTCGGCGCCCCGGGCATCTCCGTCGGCCTCTACGTCTGGAAAGGCATCATCCCGGCCCTGATCGGGAATATCATCGGTGGCGCCCTGTTCAGCGGGGGCTACTACTGGCTGATGTATGCGTACAACCAGGACGCGCCGCCGATTGATGGCGTGAGGTATGCTGAGCACGAGGATGTGGAGAAGGGGATGGATTCACAGCAGGAGTACGTGAAGGATGATGAGCTGATGCGGACCATTTCGATTTTGAACGAGGTTCGGAGGGTGAGGGAGATTGGGGCGTGAAATGATGGAGACAAACGTATCTACTGGCCTAAATGCTTACCTATGAAACGGGCCTTGGAGCGTCGTCGTGAAATTAATGTCCGCGGGAGCTCCCACTTTAGCGTTGGTGACGTCTAGCGTCCCGCGCCTCCGGGTCGCCTTCGCCTAGCCCGCCTCCACAAACGGACTTGCGCCAGACCCTACTCTACGTAAATGCGACAACATGTCTCTCAAGCGTCCTCGCTCGCCCTCGCCCATTGACGACCAACCCATCTTCCGCAGTGCCCCAGTTGAAGACCGTGCCTCCATCTTCACCGCCACCTACTCGCCCACCCTCTCCGCCCGCGCCCTCCAAACCCAGCCCGACTTCAAATCCGCCAGCCATCGCATCGCCGCCTGGCGCAAACCCACGGCCCAGCGCTCTCTCGTCAATACCGCCGTGCGCATCTACGAGACCGGCAGCGATGACGATGGCGAAAAGTACGCCGGCAAGCGCCTGGAGAAGGTGCTGGAGGGCATGGAAGCCGAAGGCGCCGTCGTCGTCGCGCGCTGGTACGGCGGCGTAATGCTAGGCCCCGTGAGGTTTTCGCATATTGAAAATTGCGCCCGGCAGGCGATACGGCTGTGGAGGGCCAAGGCTGCGGAGGCGGAGAAGGCGGAGAAGGCAGAGGCGACAAAGAGACAGAAGGTCGAGGACGAGAGGAGCAAGGAGGCCCTGGTGCGGACTTTGGCCGAGAGGGATCAGAGCATCAACGTCCTGAGGGGCTTGTTGGCGGACAAGAAAGGGACGGCTCAGCAGGCCGATGCGCCAACTGATACGAAGCCGCCGGCGCCCGCACCAAAGAAGCAGACGAATTACGGCGCTATGCCGGTTGAGGCGCTGCGCAGGCTGGAAAGAGCAAGAGACGCGACCATTTCCTTCATCTTGAACGAAATCGACAAAGCGGAGGAGGGCCAAAAACGCACTAACGCAGCAGATGGTTTAGGAGATTCTAATCTGCCGTCTCAGGGAGCCGATGAGCGTACACAGACTTGTGCCACGAAACAGGAAGACGCCGTGCGAGCGACGCGTAATGAGCCTGACGATGCGGAGATGCGGCCGTCTTCTCCAACCAGCAGCAGCAGCAGCAGCCTCAGGAATTAACATGTTTGTTTGGGCTTTTCGGCCAGGGATTATAAGGTTACCGGGCAAAAAGCATAGGGCGCGAAACGAGTATCCACATGGCTGGCAAGTCGAGGCGCAGCGTGGAAGGGAGATCAGTGGTATGGCAGGCGTGAGTAATGGGCGCCAAGAAGGACCTTAAAACGGCTGGAGTTGTCGGCGGTGATCGCAGGACAGTCAATTACCGTTGTCTTAAGCCACAGGCTTTAATGCGCATGTCGAATTGCTTCTCCGGGTCGCGCGAGAATATAGGGGAGGCACAGGAGGATCGCCGCCTCAGCCACACGCTTGGGAAATTCTAATTTAAGACGCGCCCCGCTCCGACGCGTACTACATCAAGTATCGACGTCGATTCATTGCGCCGCCTACAAACTCCATCCCATGGAAGGTTCGGCGCCGCGCTAAGCACCATCATGGACCCCGTAACGGCCTTGGGGCTGACTTCGAGCGTGGTATGTCTCTAACACTTGCAAGGAAATGCCGGCGCCGTGTCGCTGATCGGGCCTACTACCACAGGTCGAAATCACCGCGCATTGCCTAAAGGCCGCGACAGCCCTCGACGAGTTGCGCCAAAAGTACGAGAGTGCCGAGCGCACCATCACCGCTTTCTGCGCAGAGTCGACCGGCATCAGCGCATCCCTGTCGCAGGTGCAGAGCCTGCTCCTACGCGACCCGGTAAATGACCCTTCCTACCTGAAGAACCGGCCGGAGCTGTTGCCCGCTTTTGACACCGCGTTGACGGGCTGCGAGGTTGTCTACGCATGCCTCGACGAGGAAATCCAGCGCCTCGTCCTCGGCGCCGTCAACACGGACAACCTCACTTGGAAAGTCAAGGCGAGGTTCGTCTGGAAAGAAGATGTCATGAAAGAGCTGTTGCAGCAACTCCGCGGGCAACAGGCGGCGTTGAACCTCTTGATTCAGGCGCTCCAAACGACGTCCCTACCGGATCTGAGGAAATTGATGCAAGACAACACCGGAATGCTCGCTCGAGTGACGACCCGTTCCAACTCTTTGCGTGCATCGCATCCCAATATCCATGTTCCTCAGTCGATATTCTCCAAGGATGATACAACAAAAGCATCGACAGAGAAAACGCCCGGCCTGCTCTCAAAGTTCGAGTTTGAAGAATCGGTTGTAAACTCTCGGCCATATCGGAGGTCCCTTTCTCTGGCAAAGATACAACCCACCGCTGCAGCCGAGAAGCCGCAAGAAGAGCAGCGCGTCGAACTCACCGAGGCCACGCCAAAGTCGGAACGGGTTCAACTTGACGATTTCCCTCTACCTCCCGGCCGAGCATCTATGCAAGAAGATTCATCAAGAAATTCCAAGGAACAGTCGCGAGAGTCCGACGAACCGCCTCAAACAACAACGGTAGAGGATAACCCGCCACCTTTGCCGCCCAGGAAAGGCAAGCCCGCGGGCCGTACCCATAAGCCATCTGCGTCTGTCTATAGCGTTTGGCCCAGAGCAGGCGCCCCTCTTACTCCCTTCCACGCATCGTCGGCCTCTGTCGGCTGCATTCCAAACGTCAAGATCAGCAGGGACTCGAATGATGAGGAGGTTATCGATGGGCTTGGTGAAGCCTTGTCCCTTAGAAAGAATGCTGTGCAAAATGCCGGGGACGCAAGATCCCGCTTATCTAGCGAGGCCAATGTTTCCATCTTCTCGGGCATGTCGGACCCCATGAGTAGTATTTTGGATTCCAGCTTCTCTCAAGCTTCAATGGCCACGTCGCCTCCGACGGGAAATGACACAGCCAGCCCTAAGAAGGCTGCCGAAGACCAACCGGAGCCAAACCAGGAGGGTATGGCGTGGGCAGAAGATATCATACACTTCGATGAGCCCGCGGTCACTGGCCCGAAGCTACTCACTAGCCAGGATTTGGAACTCAGCAACCTTTGGCAGGAGGTCCTCCTATCGGAGATGCAATACAATGCGCAGCTGCAGACTATGCAGTCAACGTTCCGGGAACCGGTGTCTCGCAAATGGGCATCTCTAGACAAGCACTTGGAGGTACTGGACCATTCGAAGAAGATCTCGGAAATCCATACGAAAGAACTGCTGCAGCCTCTCCAGGTCCTAAACTCAGAAGGGAACCTGACGTCTGGCGCCCCGGACGCCTTTGTCAAGTGGTGTAGGGAAGCACGTGCATCGTACCGCGCATACTATCTGCGTCACCCTCATGCCCAAACCGCCATCCTCATAACTTACGAAGTCGACGAGAAGTTCCGAAAGTTCGTCAAGGGGCTCCTTCCACACGCTCAAGAGCGACCGAACGTCAACGATCTCTTGGCCGAACCGATGCGCCAAATGGAGTACTATCATTCAGTCTTTACGAAAGCGTACACTCTCAGTTGCGCATCGCCTGGCTCGCATGCTTCTCAGATGTCAGGCGCTTACGCAAAGACCCTCGAAATGATCCAACGGCTCAAAGACTCTTGCGAAAGGCTTTACGCCGACTCATCGCGTTATGAGGAACTTCAAACGTTACACCGCTCCATTCGGACGGTGAATGCGAACCTGGCCGACCCTCTTCACCTTGTCGAGGCCGGGCGCAGGATAATACATCGCGGCCCGTTGCTCGTCAAGCCCAAGGGCAAGGGCTCCTGGACCCAGGTCCACTGCGTCTTGCTCGACAACTACCTCTTCTGGGGCCGCGTCGACCGCGCCAAGGAGCAGTGGCTGGGCAGGTACAAAAACGGGGAAAGGCTTTGGGTCCTCGAGCCGGTAAGTCCACCACTTTTACTGATCTAGTAGTTCTTTCGCTAACGAGAATGGCCATTCGTAGCCCATGTATACCCGATACCTGCAAGCCACGGTGTCGACCGGGTTGGAGAAGCCGATGAAGGCGTCCATGATGGACAACGCTCCCAGGGGATTGGAGATTTTCCCGTTTGCGGCTTTTACTACCAGCCATAGTCATCTGCTAGGAGCGCTTTCGCGGGAGCAACGCCAGGCCTGGATCGATGCTATTGCTTCTCTGAAACGCGATGATAGCCAGTGATGATTTTTTTGTTAGATACCCCCTGCTTTGGATCTCAGCACTCGTACCTATACTATTTAACTCCGAGAATATTTTTGATACTTTCTGACGTATACCCACGCAATGATAGTGATTTGAGGACCTTTGTTTATGTTTACTGAGTTCGTTTCGCTTCGTTTAATCCTACGCATTGAGTTGGCCAGATTGACAGCCCTCGGAAACTCCGGGTCGCCGCAATGTGATGAGATCATGGCGGAGCGCGGTCGTTCGGCGACTTGCGGCAGCTGCCCGCCGGACACTGCCCGCTCCCCCTTGCATCCACTAGCTCTTCGGGCAGGCCTCCAGCATGCCTACAGGCACCTATCCCAAGTCGCAGAGGCCAATCGGCGTTCCGGCCGGCAACAACTCGCAATGGACGCCGCGCACGCGGTCGATTCGGCGGTCGCGCGTCCTCGCCGTCGTCGCGGTCCTGCTCCTCTTCATCCTCTGGTACAACCACGGCCCCAAGGAGCCCACGACGCGCCTGATGCGCAACGGGCTGGACGATGACGGCGTCGACTGGTCGCGCTTCGCGTACAGCCAGTATGCCACCAACAGCGCGTACCTGTGCAACTCGGTCATGGTCTTTGACGCGCTGAAAAGGCTCGGGAGCCGCGCCGACCGCATCCTCTTCTACCCGGCCGAGTGGGACACAATCATACACGACAAGGTGGACCGCGACAGCCAGCTGCTGGTCAAGGCGCGCGACTGGTTGGACGTCAAGCTCATCCCGGTGAACATGCAGAGCGTCAAGCGCCAGGCCGAGGAGGATGACGAGGAGGAAACCTGGGACTTCAGCATCAACAAGTTCCTCGCCTGGAACCAGACCGAGTACGATCGCATCCTGCACCTCGACTCGGACATTACGCTTTTCAAGCACCTCGACGACCTGTTCTTCCTCCCCGCCGCCGACGTCGCCATGCCCCGCGCCTACTGGGAGCTGCCCTACACGCGCAAGCTAACCTCGCTGCTGGTGCTGCTGAAGCCATCGGTGCAAGAATATGAAGCTCTCATCCACGCGGCCTTCACGTCCGAGGGCACAGTCAAGAAATTCGACATGGAGATCCTCAACGACCGCTACCGCGACTCGGCCATGGTGCTCCCGCACCGCGCGTTTGCGCTCCTGAGCGGCGAGTTCCGCGCCAAAGACCACTCGCACTACCTCGGCAACGACTACGAAATCTGGGATACCGACGACATGCTGCGCGAGCTGCGCCTCGTCCATTTCTCCGACTGGCCCATGCCCAAGCCGTGGGTCATGTGGCCCCAGGCGCTGCTGAAGGATATGCTCCCTAAGTGCAGGAGCAACCCCGGCACCCCGCGCGAGAGCGGGTGCGACGACCGCGAGGTCTGGCGGGAGCTGTACGATGACTTTAGGGGGAGGCGAAGAGTACGTCTTGGATTGTTCGACTGCTGCTGATCCCGCTTTTGTGCTGACGATCGTGCCCGTCTAGGATATCTGCGGCTACTTGAGTATTCCGGCACCGAACTGGCCGCCCACGCCTAAGATGTCGAAGCCGAAACCTGGCTCTGAAAAGAAAGACGCCTCTAAGGACGCCTAAGCTGTTGCGTCCTGCATGGTACAGCCTGCTGGCGCGACGCGTGCATGATACACTATGCGCCAATGTATGGCGCGCGAACTGCCACGTCGAGAAGAACTACATTCAGGCCGGGGATGCTTTACCAAAGACATCATCCTGATTCAGGCTTCAACGATTAACTCGACGAACGGTCCCACATTGCCGGCCTGCAATGTCGAGTCGTATGTACGACTTCATCGCGGGCATATGTGCAGGGGAATAGAAGACACAAGTGGCCACGGTACTTGAAACAGACCGTGACTGATTGTGGCCTTTTAGGGCCGCAGAACGCTCTGAGGACCAGCTGAAAAGCGGTAGAGATGTACGAGCGCGGCCAGGTAAAGAAATTTTATGAGATGAGTTGGTTATATATCTGATAGAATATAATAGGAAAAAATAATACTAGACGCATTACAGCGGGTTGCTGGTCATGTGCTTCCATTGGACATGGGCAATGGCACGCATTAAATTCTGACTGGATATCTCGACCTCAAAAGCACGGTACACATTACACGATGCAGCGACACCGAAAGTGAATTGAACTACAAAGCCCCCCGGCCACACCAAGCAAACACCACGCACACGACCTACTAAACGAGTGACTACACGCCCACGGCCCTCTCTCCAGCCCTACGCCCGCCATCGCCCCCTTCAAGACGGGCAGTCGTCAATGCCGTTGTTCGCATAGTTGCAGTACGTGCTGATGCCGCTGCCGAGCTGCGTGGGCTCGTCGCCGTCGTCGTTGCCTTCGTACCACGCGCACACCGTCTTGACCGTGTCGAGGCACGAGCCGGATATCGTTGCTTTGTCGCCGTAGTTGGAGTTGACGCCGGCGAGGGTCTTGCCGTCGACGGCCCAGACGCCGGAAATCGTCACTGTGCGCTGCTTTTGCGAACTGCCTTGGGGTGTGTTAGCGGGACGGGGCTGCGGGCGGTGTGGGATGGCGGGAGGGGAGGGAAAAGGAGAAGGCGTACAGTTGCCGCAGCTGCGGTATAGCTTGCCAAAGTCCTCGACGTAGAAGTCTTTGATCGAGACGGAGCCGCCGCCGTTGTGCTGGACGACCTTGTCGGAAGCGTGGAACGCGCCGCCGCCGACGACGTACGACGTGCCGGAGGACTGCTTGATGGTGAGGGCGTCTACAACATGTCAGACCCTGTCAACAAAGCCCACGCTCATAAACGGGAAAGCAGAAGCAGCCGCGCTTCTTCTCACTCACCCTCGCACACGTCCTCCCACCACACATTCTGGATCGTGCACGCGCCCAGGCAGTGCACGCCCTCGATCTGGTTCTTGCCGATAATGACGTTCTTGAGGGTGCCGCCCTCCTCGACGTGGAAGACGGCGTCCTTGTCGCCGCCCTCGGCCTGCCCCGTGCACGACGTGCCGCGGTCGTACTTGACCAGCTTGCCGTCGAAGCTCTTGCCCGCGGCGACGACGTACGGCGTGCTGAACGACGAGGAGCCCGCCGAGGCCGGCATCACGTTCGTCGCGAAGCGCTTGACGAGGTCGGGCGAGGGCGCTGCGGCCGCGAGGAGCGCCAGGCCCGCGCTTAGGAGGAGCGTCGTGAGGCGCATTTTGATGTCGTGCTGGTGGTGGTGGTGGTGATGGTGATGCTGCTGCGGGAATTGGTCGTGCTGGTGCGCTGAGCAGAGATAGATGCTGGAGCAACCGGCGCTGCTTTTATAGCTGTCTCGACGGCGCGCGTAGAGGGCGCGCCAGCCTCCTCATCTCCTCCTCTTCCTCGTCGTCGTCGTACGCTCATTCTCTCTCACACCCTCTCTCGCCGGCAGAGAGAATGCCCGTGGCCACGGCATGCCGGGCGAGGATTCCGGTAGATTAACCACGCACGCCGGATGGTCGTCGCGTCGCACTGGCGATATAGTAGCCCTCAGGCAAGCAAAAACCCACCACCCAGCGTCAGGCGGGCGGGCGGGCGGGCGCAGCCCAATAAGCAAGCCTACCTAGTAATCCGTAGGAGGCCGGTTTGGAGGGTTGGCTGGCCTTGTGTCCTTATCCGGCGTCATCGAGGGGCACGACGTGTGCGAGCCCGCCGTCTCGCATGTCCGCGAGTAGGGTCTTTCCGCGGCTGGAGTCGAGCGTTCTAGACCCGATATGCATACATCCATGTATGCATGCACCCCAGAGGCGGGCCACGCGAGGAACCCCACTGTTTAAGGCCCGTGGTTAAGCACGCATGCATAGCCGACTCTTTTCTTCTTCTGCTTCTTGCTTCCACCAATTGCTCGTTGCGGCAGGAGCGGCGCGAATCGCGTACCGAGGGCCAGGCGACCCCGCGGCGGAGATCAATCTATTCGGCCTTGGCGGCTGGTGACAAGCTCTGCGGGCAGCCCGGGGCGCGGGCCGTGATGCGAAAACCGGCGGGAAGCCCGATAGATGGATAGATGATTGCCGGCATGGCACTGGTCTATGCAAGCGCCGTCTGCGGTAAATTGCTGGCTTACATGGCTTACATACATACATACATACATACATACATACTCATGCTGCTGTGACTGTCTCGCTCGGGTCCCACGGCTGCTGCTGCTGCCTGCCGGCCCTCACGGATTCGCCTCAACGGCCTCAATCTCGGCCAGCACGTTGGCGTGCACCCCCGGCGGCCGGCCCTGCTTCACCTGCGCCACGCCGTGCTCGACCAGGTGCGCTTCCGAGGCGTTGGAGTCGGCGCTGAAGGTGTATTTCCTGTACTCGCAGTTTTCGAACGCGGTGCCTATGTAGACAGGCTGGGGTCAGCGACACGGCAGCAAGGGAGTATAGTTCTCGAGTATATCCTCGCGACTCTCTTACCCTTCTTCGGATCAAATGCCGTCCAGTCCTCGGTGAAGTAGTGCAGGAACGCGCCGTGCGCCACCAGCACTATCGTCGCCTCGGGCCGCTGCCAGAGCCACGTCCGCAGCGACGCCGCCCGTTTTTCCACCACACTCAGGCGGGGCTCGTAGATGCCGGTCTGTATGTCCGACCATCAGCCACAAACCACATGCGCAAAGCAAACAGCACCCCGAGAACCTGGGATAGAATCCGCCAATGAAAGAACAGAAGCCGAAAACGTAAACTCACCTTGGAATTCCACCCCTCCTCGACAAGCCCGTAGTCCACCTTCGCGGGCTCCACACGCACCCCCATCTCCGCAAATGTGCCCCGCACCCACCCTTCCAGCTCCTCACGCCCCTGCCCCACGTCGCACGCATTAGCAGCGATTTCCTGGGCCCAGGGGACGAGCAAGAACGGGACATTGGGGCGACGGAGGGCGGGCTCGAAGGCCAGCGCCGCCGTCTGCACGGTGCGCTTGAGCGGCGACGCCATGACGACGTCGATGCGGTCGTGGTGCGGGAAGGCCGCGCGCAGCTCGCCGCATTGCGCCGTGCCGAGGGGCGTGAGCTCGGGGTCGCGGAGGTGGTGTTGGCGCTAGGAAGAGTTAGTTGGTTCGCGTGCCTGGGTTTTTCGCCCCGTCGTACGTTGATGTTGTGGTAGCCTTGGGCGTGCCGCACGAGGTACAGCACTGGTGGCATGCTTGCTGCGTGGCTGGGTGGGTGGGTATGTGTGTATGTACGTATGTATGTATGTATGTACGAGGTAGGATGGAAGAGGCGGAGGCAATTGACGGAAAGACAAAGATGTGCGATGACTCTTACACCGTGACACAGCCTCACCTGACGGATGGACGTGAGTTTTTATCAAACCCAGGTACACTCAATGCCGACGTCCGCCTCGCCTCTTAGTGTACTTCTAGCCTTACAGGCGCAGCTAGTCTCGTCTATCGTCGGGCTGGGGTAGGTATCCCGGATTTTCGTCGCACGGACTGGGGAAGCCATAGGTAGTGTTTGTCTTGACCGACTACAGCGCACTTCCATCTGCCTATTGTATGCATGTATGCACTCGCGAACGGGCTCCGGTTTTGACTGGCATAGTAGTCGGTGTGCTGAGGATATGTAGGCAGGCTAGTTTGCCGAGCGAGCTGTTCGCTTCGGGAAGGTACCCCGAGCGCGTGCTTGGGTGGGTGCTCCGGGTCGGGTTTGCGTGGTAGGCACTGCGGGGATAAGCTTAACGACAGGGTGACATTTCGAATACACGAATGGTTCGAGATGTGTAAGATGATTCAGCGATTCCGTCACAAACAGAGTCCCATTTAAAAACGAGAGTAGGCCACCAGAACCTCCACGCCTAAGCACTAGCACCACCCACCCAGGCATTATAGTTTATAACGCCATTGGGAGCGCTCCCCTGGATAGCAGCGCCCGAGCTCTGAAGCCCACCAACCGTCTGCCCGTTCCGGACCACTCTGATGGACACGACGCCCGTCTGGCCATTGAACGGCAACGAGGCATGGAAAGCGCCCGCGCCGCTAGCCGTGAATGTCGTCTCGGCATTATTGCCAATCTTGACGACAACGCTGGCCGCCGACTTGAGAATCGCCGTGAAGAACACCTTGTCCTGCACCACCGTCGCCGGGTCATAGCACGTCTCGTACTCGCAGTTGTTGCCCGTCACGTCGTCAAAGGGGCCCTTCTTGCCCGGCACCGACGCCGATGTCAGCCGGTACCAGTACACCAGCTGCTCGGCCGCGACGGCGCTGCCCGGGCTCTTGTACTGCGCAATGTAGTACGGCAGCAGCTGCCGCCACGCATCGTGCGGCATGTTCTGCACGTAGGATTTGGCGTTGGCCGGGATCCCGCCATCCCGGATGGGCCCGATGTAGTGCGCCTCGCCAAAGTCGTTCCATGTTACGATCTGCACAATGTCGGGCTGCAGCGAAATGGCCTGCTGCCACCGGTCGTGCCACAGGTCGTCGCCCCGCCACACCCGGTGCTTGTTGTATTCTGGCAGGTCGGTGTAGAACCACGGCGACACGCCCATCATGTACGTCTTCCCCGCGAGGACTCGTTTGTACTCGGCGTCGGGCAGGCTGTCCACCCACGTCGGGTACTCCGGCCACATGTCCCAGCTGAACGCGCCGTCCACGGTGCCGAGATGGCTCTGGATGAAGTTTGGGCCGCCGCTCCCTTCCCAGTCCGGCACCAAGTGGATGCCGCCCGAGCGCGCGCGGATCGACGGCCAGTCGCCGGCGTGGTCGCCGCCCTCGAACGTCGACACGACCGGCTGCCCGTTGATGGTCAGCATGGCGCCGTTGTCGTGGTACGGCCCGCCCAGGATCTCGACAATCTCGTCGGCCGTCCACGGCCGGCCGGGCTTCCCCAGGTAGTCGAACATGAAGAACATCTTGAACGCGTTGCCCGTCCTGTCTCGGAAGTCGTTGGCCGCGCCGAAGGCGTACGAGATCTGCGTCGCGCAGCCGCCGGCTCCATTGAATGGTGGGACGATGTTCAACGCGAACCCGTCGATGCCCGCTGCATGCGCGAGCGTGATGTCCTCGTACCAGGTGTCTTTGGTGTGGTCGTCCAACGTCACGCCCACCTTTCTCTGTTAGCTAATACTCATGCTATCATGCGGCATGGACTGACTTACGACGACATGAGCCACAACCGTCTTTGCCACTACGACGGCCGGCTGCAACGCCACCAAAATCGCAAGCACGTAGCTCAAAAGATTCATCCTCAAGCTGATCTCTCGATGTCAGGACAAACTCAGACTGATGGTGGTGCAAGAAAACGCATCCAAGTAGTCACCGCATGCCCGGTATTTGTAGTTTTCCTGAAAGGATATTCGGGGACCTGGCTGCCCATAGGCTGCTGACATGCATTTCCCGTGGCGACATGGCTAAAGCTCGAATACGATGTTGGCCTGCCGCTTCGGTGCTAGGTCGCGGCCTCCACAGCGGTTCGTGAGTTGGGGGCGCGATTTGTGAGGCGTCTGTCAGCCGATGCCAATAAGGCCCCCTGAAAGCGTAAGCTGGCTACCTACAATGCAAGATCGAAGTCCTGTGTTTGTACAGTATTTACTGAAGACGTGCCGTCTAAAATCAAATTGAAATAACCATCATGGAGAGGCCGCTATGCGACAAGTAGATGTCCATGTCCACCATCGAGATTTTCTTCATAGACTCGGTAGCTAGGACACGTGCTGCCGGGATCTGATGTTGTACAAATAAAGACCTTGATACTCACCTTCCACCTCTAGACTAGCACCACAGATCTAGTACAGTCCAAAAGCCAAAAATAGAACGTCCATCGGCGGAGGCGTTCAGTAGCCGCACATTTTAGGTCTTGGTCCCCTTGGATCCCCTGCTTTTCTCTTTTTTTTTTTTTTTTTTTTTTTTTTATTTAATTAACTGTCGAGCAGCTTTTGGTAGATCTGCCGGCATCTGCAGATTCTTCAAAAGCAAGGAATTTGACTGTCGCATAGGTACTTTTGAGCCATTTAAACACCTAATCAGCTCGAATTTTTGCGCGATTTTGGCTACTAAAATCTTCTTCATTAAGATTGTTGCTTGTGTCTGATTAGCATGCTGGACGAATTTGGTCTCGCTATAAAAGTAAGTGATTGAGAAGGAATGAGGGACGTAGACGTATATACACTTTATGACTCTATCATCTTTCACAACTCAATTTGAATGTTAGTTTATAGCTCGAGAGAAGAAATAATAATTGCACTAACAAAACTTGGCACTGTTTACCACAGAACCCCGCAAATGCAAATTACCGCGGTCCGCGGTCGGCATGTTGACACAACAACAGCATGTGGTCCTGTACGACCTGCGGTTTCCCGGTCCGAAGACGTCAGCACACGTGCGACCCCACCTCCTTGCTACTGACATATCAAAGGACGCTCCCTACACCCCGAAATCAGAGTCGCTTTTAACATAGCAACTGCACCACAAAGATGGCCGAAGCCCGTCCAGTCGCGCTCGTCATTGGCGCGTCGCGGGGCATCGGCAGGCAGATTGCCATTGACCTCGCAAAAGCGGGCTACGTTGGTAAGACCATACCAGATATGTAGTATCAAGCCAGAATTTAACAGCACAAAAAAGTTATTGCGGCCGCCAAGTCGACCTCCGATCCCGCGGCGCTGTCCGTCTTCCCACCGGATCCAAACTCGGCATCCAGCACGATCAGCACCGTCGCGGCCGAGATCACGCAGCAGGGGAACGCGTGCATCGCCATGGCCGTGGACGTGCGGTCGACTGAATCGATCATCGCGCTCTTCGCCGACGTCGCTGCGCGCTTCCACCGGCTCGACGCGCTCGTGTACAACGCCGGCGCGATATGGTGGGCGCCCGTAGCAAAAACTTCCATTAAACGCTTCAAGCTCCTCCAGAGCGTCAACATCGACGGCCTGTACAGCAGCCTGCAAGCCGCGCTGCCATTGTTCGAGCGCGCCGGCTGGAGGTGCCGGGTCGTGGTTGTGTGTCCCCCGATATACAGCCGCTTTTTCCGCGGCAAGGCGGCGTACGCAGTGGGGAAAGTGGGCATGAGCGTGCTTGTCAAAGGACTTGCTATGGACTGGGAGCGGGACGGGAAGAATGAAATGGCCATCTCTGGCATCTGGCCCGCCGTGGCCATCGAGAGCGCTGCCACGCAGCGCTTCACCTCCAAGGATGCCAACGAACGCGCTGAGTTGCGGACGGCGGCTGTTTTCTCTGACGCCGTGGTGGCGGTGTTGGAGGCTGAGCCGGCGGTTACGAATGGGCAGCTGTTTACGGATGAGGACTTTTTAAGGGAGCACCGGGGCGTCGCTGATTTTGATAGGTATAATGTTGTCCCGGGATCGAAGCCGAGGAGGATCATGCCGAAGAAGTTTCCTGTTTTGACCGTCGAAGAACAGGATGATGAGGGGAAAAGAGTCGATAGTACAGCCATGGATCAGAAACGACTCTCTAAACTATAGAGCTTTCACTTCGAACGGAACTCCATCAATGCCGTCATCATCGCGAGTTCATGCATTATATTTATTTATTTATTTATTTATTTTTACAAAGGAAACTCAGTCCGGTATCTTTGGTCTTCAGCCAATACACAGCTTGGCTATGCACCCGGCGGCCCTGCTCGGATATTCACCGAAACGGCAACATTTTTCAAGCCCTTCGCACTGCTCGTCCTTATTCTGTCGACACTCTGCCACGACAACTCAAACTCTTCCTCGATCAAGACCCCGCTTTCCGACTCGACATCCCGACCACTACGGGTGGTCTTGCTCCTCGACTCAGACAAATACCCCTGGCTGATATTCGTTGGCCGGGAAGCCTCGCGGTTGGTTACAGAGTGCCAAGCGGAAGGAATCAGGCCGACGATGACGGGGAGCGAGGCCGTGAGAAGGCCAAACGTGAGGTCGACAAGCGTCCACGTAAGGATCGAGGTGTAGCCCCCTGGAAAGCGGTGTCAGGCGCACAGCATGTAAGGTTTGCGAAAGCAGGAGTGAAAAACATACACGTGACATCCAGGCTGATCTTCTGTTGAGCGAGCTGCCTCAGCACGCTGCCAATGCAGGAGACTGCGCCGGTGGAGAAAACAAAGTACAGTCTAATCTTTGTTGACTTTGGCAGCTTGACCTTCCAAAGCACGATGATGGGCGTCATGAGCAGGCAGAAATCCATGATGACGTGGAGGGTGCTGAGCACGTTGGAGAGCAGGGACGTCGAGTAACAAGACGCGGGGCGGGCCAGCCTGCCCGAGTACGCTTTGTCCCACATGGCGGGCGGAGGGGTGCATTGGAAGCAAGTCCAGAAAAGAGCGAGGATTGTGTAGGCGATGAGCATGACGAGGAAGACGTCGTTGATGATGCGCCAGATGCGGGATGCCATGCCGGTGAGGCGACGGTTGAAGAGCGTGATGGAGATTTTGATGATGCCAACCGAGGTGAAGAAGAGGATCTTGCAGACTACTCCGAGCTGGAGAGTGTGGGTTAGCAGGTGAGTGGCCAGTGGGTGGCCCGGCTTACCCAGTTGAAGATGTTGTATTCCTCATACGTGACGTCCCATGTATGCTTGCCTCCTCCACCATAAACTACCATTGCGATCTGAAGAGCTGGATATGCAATAGCCATGATCTAATTTCATTAGCATAAGGCCGCTCAACTGTCGGATCGGAAACATGTACCGCTCCAGGAATCAGCATCCAATCGTCAGATCCCCAACGCAGACCGCTTCGAAAAAGTCGCACAGACAGACGAGTGCCTGTAGCAATGATCATGATAAACATGACGAAGGACATGCCGATGATAGTCGCCGTCTTGCGGTCCTCATATTCATACCCTTGCGGCTGCTTGGGGAGGAAGTTGTAGCCCTTGCCAGGATCAGCACGGGTGTCCATGTGGACAGCACGTAGCATTCCCTCGACAATCCAGTAGTCGTTCTGCGTTTCTGGCGGCGAGCCGATGAGAGCCGAAGACATGGGCCTTCGAGAACGAGCTTCTGCCATGTTGGAATTGCCAGGAATGGAAGACCAGCTTCTCAAAAACAACTGTTACGCAGCGTGGCGCAAGCAGCGCAGGGCAAACGATCGTCCGGAGCTGAGTGTGAAAAAGGCTTCAGGCTAATCGGTTCTTCGTCAAGGAGGGAACCATGTACGCAGTACTCACCCTGTCCTCGCATACTCTTATCCTGGCCCGACAAGTTTGGATATATCGATAAGAACTGGAGAAGAAAGCTGGACGCCTGAAGGCGGCACAAGGCTTTTGTACAGCTGCCTATCGTACAACGGTTCTCGGCAGGCATAGCATAAACAACCGCATTGTGCGGGACGAATCTAGGCTCATGGGATCCGACCATGGCGGCGGACAAAAGCCGAATGACGACTAGGCAGGGCGGGTGGTTCGATCGATCGGAAGCAGCTCCCGCAGCAAGCGAGATTGGGGCGCAGGGATGAAGCCGGGGAACGGTTGAGGGCGAGGGCCCTGCCAACGGAGGAGGATCTGGATAGCGCACGCCAGCTCCGCGGCTGCATCGGGGCGTGCTGTATGTACTCCGTACCTGCGGCGTTCCCGGAGCACTTGCCGCGGGCGGGCTTCAGGAGAAGAAAAAACACTCCACACAACACAACACCAGCGTTTATTATCGCACTCAAGTCCGGAGACTAGAGATGCTCGGATCGCTGGCCGCGCTCGCGACGCGGTCTTTGCGCGCACCTGCCGTTTTCGCTAAATAGAGCAAAAGTCTCGCCGCGGGGGCTCTGGTCTTGCATTCACCATTCCCCTCCGTATTTCCGCCAAAAAAATGGTGCGCGTCAGCAATGTTGCGGCCTCGCTGTTGTCCGGCTCAGTGCTTGCGAATGCGCTGGCAAACGGCAACAAAACCACCACGTCGTGCGAAGGCATCAACGCCATTGCGCCAGGCTGCAAGTCGAACGAGTCGCTGCACTATCGCGACTTTTTCTACATTGGCGGCAGATACGTGGACAGCGCGGCCGGGAACCTGACGTACGACCAGATCTACGTCGAGAAGCTGACTCCGGCGGCCGGCGTGACGCAGCCGAAGCCCATGGTCTTCTTCCATGGAGGAGGTGAGCATCTCGTGTCCGAGCAATGGGGAGACGGCATTGCTAATGTCTAACAGGTACATCTGGCGTGGTAAGCCTGTCCAGGAAAACAAATTTAGCTGAGCTTTCAATATCGTACTAACCCACCCCACGTAGACATGGCTCAACACGCCCGACAACCGCAAGGGCTTCGCGTCCTATTTCCTCGACCACGGCTACCAGGTCTACCTCCTGGACCAAACCTCCGTCGGGCGAGGCACGGAAGAAGACCTCACCGACTTCCCCATGCGGATAGGCTCTACGGCCGAGATCAGCCAGAAAGGCTTCACAGTCCCAGAGGTGACGAACGCGTACCCGCAGTCGCAGAACCACACGCAGTGGCCCGGGAGCGGAATGCGGGGCGACGCAGCGTTCGACGCGTTCCAAGCGACGATGCTGCCGCTAACGAGCAACCTGACGGCGCAAGAGCTGTCGATGCGCGCGTCAGGATGCGCGTTGCTCGAGTTAATCGGCCCCGCGTTCCTGGTCTCGCACTCGATCGGGGCTCTGCATCCGGTTTTGCTGTCGAACGACTGTCCGGCGCTCGTGGCCGGGAATATTAATCTCGAGCCCGCGACGATCCCGTTCGAGAGCTACACGGGGAACAGCACGTCGAGCGTAGGGCGGACAGCGGGGCGGGCGTGGGGCCTGACCAACACGGCGATCGACTACGAGCCTGCTGTCTCCGAGGCCGGGGAGCTGGCTACCGTGGTGGTGGGCACGGACACGCCCGCGAAGCGCAGTTGTATTATGCAGGCGGAGCCGGCGCGGCAGCTGCCTAAGATTGCGTCGGTGCCGTATGTGGCGGTTACGGGGTCGGCGAGCCCGCACATGACGTACGACCATTGCGTTGTTGAGTATTTGAAGCAGGCGGGGGGGAAGCCGGAGTGGATTAAGCTGGGCGAGGTGGGCGTGCATGGGAACGGGCATTTTGGGCATTTGGAACTGAATAATTTGGAGATTGCTAAGGTGGTGCATGAGTGGATTGGGAAGAGAGTGGCTTGATTGGTAGCTAGCAGTTAATAATGCGAAGATTGTTTTGTTGCCCTTCCCCTCTTGCTTGAATACTTGTTGTGGCTGACGGCTAAAACTAGGGAACGCAGACAATGATCACACAAAATCCCAGCCTGAAACTCGTCGCAGTTTTTGCAGCCTTCAATTTATTGTCTCTTTGCTGCACTTTCATCTCACAATTTCGACCGAGGTACTCTGAGCTCCAAATCTTGGTGCGGCACGTCCAGGTAATCCCACATGTAGTGAAACCTGTCACTGCCAAAGAACGGCTCCGCATTTCCTTTGCCATCGTGAACCCAGAACCACGGACAACCGAAAGCTCCGAGTTCCTTGACTGCGTGCTGGGTTGTGTCGTTGAGCGCTTTCTTCACCTCTGCATCTCCTGCAGCTTTCATCACTTCCTCCGTCTGAACCTCGTCAAACGTCTTGCGGCAGGCAGTCGCCATGTTCTCCGGGATCGATATGTCTAGTCCCTGGAGATACATTGTTTGGAAGCATGATTCGAACAAGTCTTCATACTTTTCCGGATACCTCCGCTTTGCATAGAGCAGACATCGCTGTGGCTGGAGCAGTCGTCAGTGTCAGTATTCTGTCAAGCTCTTATTTCGGCCAATGAATTTACCAGTAGGGAGACGATAGGGAAGAATGATGGATATTCGAAATGGACTCCGAAATAGTTCTGGGCCCGTTTTTTGTCATACTGCGAGTGCACGGCTTTGGCTGGGAGCGTCCAAGGTGGTTTGTTCCCTACTGCAGTGAGCTTATATTCGATGGCTGAATTAGTCCACGCTTACCACTGCCGACATTGATGCCGCCGAGGAACACGGGGATGAATCTGCAACAACCGATTAGTGCTAACAGTTTCCCTGTGCTGACCAAAACACTTACTCAACATTAACACCTAAAGCTCCCAGGGCTTGTCTGTTTTTCTTCAAATAAGTAAAGGCATAGAAGCTGTACGGTGAAACTGCAGCAAGTTAGCTTATTGGCTATTCGTACACTAAGTAGGGTTACACTGACCGCAATCGAGATAGCATTCTATTTTCTTTTGCGTCATGGCTGGCGGATATTGAGTACCTCTGAAGTTGGCGCAAGGCAATGGAATACTATATCCGCTGTGTTAGGTGGAGTATAATGGTTGTTCTCATGTGTCTGACAGGGAACACAGGATGCCGAGGTCCGAGGCATTTGCTGATTACTTAGCCCGGTTTGGGCCTACGCCGAGTAGATCTTGTCAACCACAGTCTTTCCCTACATTGGAACAAATCGACTTGGAAGAGCTCGACATTTCTTTGGCCGTGTGCCAGCACTGTTTTTAAATATGGAATTTGCTATGTACGGTATTCCCTTGCGTGTTTACCAATCAGTGGTGGCTGCTGGAGGTAGACACTTTCGCCACACCTTTATATGGATGTCTTTATCAATTTCACCCAGCCTACAGCTGAAACCACATGTTGAAAAAGCATACCGAATTCTTTAAATTCCTGAAATGTACATGTTGTGGCTCGCTTCAGGGATCGAGCTACTGGAGTTTATATCGGCCCTACTTGCGCGCACCCACAAAGACGTTCTCCCGCTTCTTTTAACAGTTGTGGCAAGGCGTACAAAGCATGTCTACATTTCAATCTGCCAGTTAAATAAACATTAGTATATAAACGCAGCAGTTTTTTCACTCTTCATCCATCAGGTGACCAATCACCTCTATCTTCGATGGTCTAGTGGTGATGATTTCCGCTTGTCATTGGGTTTCCAATCAAGCGCGGGAGACCGGGGTTCGGTACGATTCACTGCCAACGATTATTGCATTATTCAACTTCTAACATTGAAACAGATTCCCCGTCGGAGAGAAATTCTTTTTGCACTTTTCCTCTTTTTCCCTTGAACCCCGTTCCTCCTATAGAGTAAAAGCAAAGAAACAAACTCTCCGATAGGGAACTAAACCCCGGTCCTGGGTTTGTCTTAGCAGCGGAATCACCCTTTCTTTTTTCTTTCCCCCCCCCCCTTTTTTTTTTAAGCGGTATAAAGAACAAATCGCGGGGTTAGGAGACCGGGGTTCGATTCCCCGTCGGAGAGTTCTTTTTGGCATCTGTTCTATCTAAATAGATGAATGGGGAGGTGGTGGTGGGTGTGGTGGTGGGCGCGGTGGCTGCGGATACGAAGAAATTGAATTTTTTATGGTAAGCGAGCGCCCAACGAAATTACTATAAGAAAAACACATTAATTCAGTAAATTTTATGCAGGTGTTATCCATTAGCGAACTACTTGTGCCCTGAAGAGATCGTGCTGCTAAAGTATCATCTCAGGGGCGTGCGCGTTTTGCTTCACATTCAACTTTGAAAAATTAGCACTTTATCCTATCTCTGGCGCAAAACCCGGCGTCGAACAGCTAAGCTCGCGAAATATCCTTTATAAATTTAAAATACTAGCATGATCTGCTTTCAACTGGGCAGTGTTTGACGTGATAGAAATCTGGATGTGGATTTCAGAATTCAGATAACCGAAGATTAAGCAGGAGCGAAGATGTTATCTGCTGAAATAGACACTTAGCGTAGACTCTATTTAAATAATCAGTATACAAGAGCTTTTACGACAACTTCCTTGCTGAGAAGCAGGAGGACAGATGCATGGTTCTCTTTGTAAAACCAAAATGGGCAGCAGCGATAAGACAAGAAGGCCTATAAATTTGTGATCTGAGATCTGAGAAAGCTAATAGTACTCATACGACTCTTTGCTGATAATCGCCTGTCATCCTGCCTGAAGATCCAAGCCTTCGGGCAAAGTAAGCAGTTTCAGACCCGAGTCCATGACTGCAGGACCAGCCTCCCTACATCAAACTGATGTCGGTTTATTTGCAGTAGACATCATCAGTAGCTCCGTCGAAAGTGCAGTAACCATCGTTAGACATGACGCCCAGCTGGGTACGAAATATCAGTAAAAAATTCCGGCAAGCTATGTAGATTACTTACGTTGATGTAACCTCCGTCGCCCTGAGACTCGAAGTGGTTGTCCGGGCCACTCATGAAGAAGCAGTCGTAGCTGTAACAACCTTTTTAGCGCAAAGCATCACCAATTGCAGCGCATAACTTACTCGGTCATCAAACTGCCAAGCTTGAATTCGACAGTGCTCAACTCGCGCACCTTGGTCGTGTCGGACACCGCGTAACCCATGTTGTAGCAGATGGCGGCCTCGTTGTCACCCGCGCGCTTCTTCCACATCTCACGGACAGTGTTCTTGACAAAGTTCTCACGAGCCTTTTTTACAAAGTCGCCATTAGCATGTTTGGAGGGTAAAAAATTAAGTTGGGTAAAAGGTCCTTACATCGTCCCAGTGGGTGATGTCGACAATCATAGGCACGACTTCGGAGATGACCTCAGAGACAACGCTGCTTGCCACGCCACTGATGATGGTGGCAGCCATGGCGCCACGCTTTTCAAGCTGGACTGCGTTGGAAGATGCGTCCTGTCCAACAGGGGCAGCAGCAGCGGCCGCAAGGAACGGAGCAAGTGCGGTAATGTACTTCATGGTCGTGGTGGTAAAAGTTGATGGTAATGTGGAAAAGAATGGAATTGCAAGCCAGTTGCTATGACAGTGAACGAGCGAAGATGATGAATTGTACTCTAGAACGCAGGTGCTTTTGCACTCATTTATATAGATTGAAAGGTAGAAACATATGAATCAGTAGGTGATAGTTTTTGGATACATTCGCTTCCTCTGACAGACAAGAAAGTTCACTGAATCATTCCACGGTAGTCGTTGTGCTGCATCACTTCGTATTAACGTCCATCATGACTTGCGTTTTGTTCTTGGCAGCTGCCAAGTGAGGCGTTTCAAAGCACGGTGACCTGATGCAGTTGGCGCTGAATCAGTCACCGCAAAACTCTGCGCTCCTTATGAAATTAACGCACTTGACTACCTGAGTCGCGGTGTTGATGAACACTATTTTTAATTTTCGGGCCACTACCCGTGCCGTGCCGCCTGCGCCACTCCCCTGGAGAAGTAAAGGCAGAGCAATCAAGAGTGACGGAGCTACCTCCGGATAGTGGGTCGTTGAGACTTGATGATGTAGTCGTTTGAGGACATTAAATCGCCTCATTCTCGGAATAAGTTGGCTTTGAAAATCCACTTTGGGCACATCATACCTATCAAATTGCTGTTATCAATGTTGGAAGTGCTCGCCTTTCATTGTAGTTTGAGTTTTCGTCCAAAATAAAAAAGAAACGTTTTATTTTGACGGACTGAAAGCGCATCCCCGCAAGATCGACAGGGTCCGCGCGTTAGAGATTGACGACATGACCGTAGACCCTTGAAGACTCGCCTATTGTATCCGGTTCTTCGGGTTACATTTATGGGCCTCTATGCGCACACGAGCAATCCTGAGCCGCTATGGCCATACCTGCATAGCAGTTTGTAGGAAGAACTTCAGCATCAGGCGACACCGCAGGAAGTAACTACTCTGCAGAAGAAAAAGGTTTATCAAATTGTCTAAGGTACTTTTGAGGTTGAACTAGAGGCTGGGCTCATTGCTGTTAGTTGTGTGGTGCATAATTATATGTAAGACAACATTTACTTCTCCGAGAGTAAACATATCTCGACCAGTGTGCTTGCAAAGGATTGTACTTGGCATACAGTATTGAGTAACTAATGCCAACGTACGACGCTGCTGTCCACATTTATTACACTGATGACCGTTCCGTATCATTTGTATATTGCTGAAAGAAAGACCAAACACATTACAATTAGGAATTCACTGCCAAAGAAATGCTAGAGCCAATGTAATTAAGCATAATCAAGTAAGTTGAGTGAAGTCGTAATTTATCGTACAAGAAATTTCTCGCGTTAGTGCCGCATTCATAGATAAACTCTTCTACTTTAGCCCTTAGCATCGTGACAACGTGAGATCTTGACCAACTATCTGCATCCAGCGCCGTCCGATCAACCATCCGTGTTCTGATACCTAGAGACTACCTCTCTCCCTAACTGTCTCCGCCATCTGCTTTCCTTCCTCCGTACCAAGATTATCAAATCCGTTCGCGATACCTTGACGATCACCTGCAGTCATCTCCTGACTCATCTTCCACTTCCCCGCCATATCCTTTATCTCAATCTCGATCCCGATTATGGCCTTCTTCAACGCGTCGATGTATGGAGGAGGTGCATCGTCTACTTTCCAAGGCTTTTCGTACCCCATGATCTGCGTCTCGGATTGGTGCGTGAACTCGGCGACTTGTTTCGAAAGAAAGGAATCGGTAGAAGGCGCCTTGCTATCAAAGTAGACAGTGATTTTCCCGTAAGCTTGCACGGCAGAGTAGTTCCATGTTGGCACAACCTTGCCCGTTGCCGGCTTTGATTCAGTGTAGAACTTTGGCGTGATGTAGTGATCCATAGGACCGTTGAAGAGGATCATGACGTCTCGGGATAGTTGCAGAGGGGAACCGCTCTTGTTGTCGTCTTCGGAGCCTTGCGTGGACTTCAGGTGCTCCACTAAAGCTTTGGCTTGAGGGTTTGCTCGTGCCATGTGACCCCGCAGTATGCCGAGCTCTGTTTCGCTGCTTTCATCCTGCACGTCCAGGATAAACGGGATATGGCTGGATTGAAGGAACGGAAAGGATGGTGAATCAATTGCCGTGGTAAAGATGCCCAAAGGATTGGCGCGAATAAACCCGCGGAGAGTGGGAATGTGGCGTTCGGTGTGGATGGCACGGAGATACATCGTGCAACGGAAGGCAAGTAACAGCGAAGAAGGTGGATTGTGGTAGTAGAAATCTCAGGCTTGTAATGTTTGCTCAGAAAATTAGTAGTAGAGCATATGAGTTTATATATGTGTTCGGATTGCCAAATTTTTGGGCTTTGGTATGGCTCGGATAGAGCTGCCGAAACGGGTTCAGCGTCAAAGGCGGCTTTGAGGGCGACTAACGAGCACGGGCCGCAAAGTGACAGGGTTGTGATAATCAAGTGCTCGCCATCAATTGGCTACGGGAACCCTGCATCTGCTTGTATCTCAGTAACACAGCGCTGCTAGGCTGGATGCTCACATAAATTGCCTCTCCGTCGCCTCCGCAAGATGCATGCTTATCCCTTACGCATTCAATTCTCCCAGTCTCTTCGTTACCCGGGAGAACTGATTGCCCCATAACACATATCCTTGATCTACAGGCGTTTACCTAACTATTAGCCCGAACTTTTCAACGTCTCTTAATCCTACGCATCCAATGCCAATATGAAAACTCATTGCTTCAAAACTTGTCCAGTAACTTGCACGATATCCTTCAAGGAGAGCCGCCGGTGATGACTTGACAGCAAAATCTGAGTCATTCGTTACTGTAGTTGCAATGACAGTCATGATGCTAGCCCTAAAACCGAACAAAATTGTGAATCGATGTTAAAGATAGCCCCTGCTAATACCTGAGTGGAGTGTGGGACTGGGAAGACATTTGTAATGACCGTCCCGACAAGGTCAAGTTTCTGGTAGAACCTCGTCCATGTGAACCGATCTAGGCTTTGATTGGTTGATATTGCCCATATAGCGGCAATGAAATAAGGCTGTGCAATGGCAGTGCAGAAGTACTATAAGTACCTCCAGCCGACGGAGTCGACAAAAACACCACTCAAGCAGAGACCCAATGTGTATCCTAGCGGCTGTCCGACACCTAGCAGCGAAAAGCCAGTATTACGCCGTCATCCCCGCCTGGGAAGCTTTCGGAGAGAATGCTAACCGCGGTAAGAAGACAACAGGAGGCCACTACTCCTTGAAAGCCGCGAAAGACGATGATTTGGGTGTTTGTCTGGGCCAATCCGCTCGCGAGCGTTGAAAATAGGCATCCTACGACGGTACATGACGCGGCTGCCAACAGCATCTGCAACTGAGCCAGCTATCATCATAGAACAGCCGCTGGTGAGTCCATATACTGAACTAGGCCTACGTGAAACTCGTCAATAATATGCGAATTAATATCGACAGGAGACGTACCAGAGAAGGTATTCAGGGATTGTCAGATCCTCGGCCATTTGAGGAAGATCCACTGTAAGGAGAGTGGTGTCATACTACTAGCAACAAAGATGCCTGCTACAGCTCAAGATGATGCTAGACCGGAGGAGTGACAGCTTGGGTTCGTCTGGTGGCCTGGGCGCCGTGTTTCCACCCGACGTCGTCGCCTCGTCGTCGCGTTGAGGCTGAAGTTCAATCGTCGTAGTCGTAGATGTGCTGGTCCTGGGCGAAGGGGAAAGTACGAAGTGATGGTAGAAGACTTACGGCCGGGGTTGTTGCTGGTCTGGAATTGCCGAGGGCTTTCCCGGTCGCGGGCGGGAAACCAGCCACGCTAGCGATGAGAAGAGGCAACTGACAGCGAAACACACAACCGACAGCGAGGACCCATATTTAGCCTGGTAATACGACAAGAGAAAACTGCAGCTTTCATCGGGCGCATGGCGGCTATGTAATGGTTTGGATGTCAGTGGAAGACGTGAGGAAGGCTCGATAAAACAGACAGTCTTACGTCACGACGCTTTAGCCGGAATTGCCGGACAAGGTATAGCTCATCTTACCCCGTGGGGGTCCTGGGGTCCGGCTTATAAATTACCACTATGCAATGTGCCCGACGCCCTTCGTTCTTAAACCACCAAGGTGACACAGGGATCAAAGAAAAAATTTCTTCCGCGAGTACTGGCGCATACAATACTCTCGTTTTCCTCCCTACTCCACCAAGAGCCTCGACCAATCCCGCAGTGCAAAATCTTGTCATTATCGATACCATGATCCAGCCACTACCTGCAACCAATGGGCTACGCAAGCCACCGTATATCCGCGAATCTACTCTGGATGACGCTACCCACATTGCGGAGCTCGGCACTTATGTCTTCACTGTCACTTATAGCCATTCCATGCCTTCATACGAGCTCCAAGCGTACCTGAACAAGGCATACTCTACCAGAGCAATCACCAAAGACATTGAGGATCCCGCGAAAGATGTAATAGTCGCAGTCGACCCAGGCGATGAGATCCTGGGATTCGGCATTCTTACTCGCGGCACCAGCGACCCCTGCATTGATGACCTTGAGAGCAAAGTCGAGCTGCAGCGCTTATATGTCCACCCTGATGCGCACGGAAACGGCATCGGAAATCTGCTCGGAAAGAGAATGGAAGAGATAGCGAGAGAGCAGGGTTTCAAGAACGTCTGGCTAGGCGTTTGGGAAGAAAACTTAATTGCCCAAAAGGCGTACCAGAAATGGGGATACAAGCGGGTCGGCTACCGCGACTTTGTTATAGGAGATATTACTCAGATAGGCTTCATTATGACGAAGAGCTTGTAAGCTTTCATACTGTAGATATTGCTTATAAATAACGTATAAGTTTAATATGGTATGTTGTCATTCGATGTTTTCCCTGATGCTTTCCCGACGTCCTTCACCGCACCAACACGAGGACGAAATTCTGTACAAAGATGCACAGAAAAAGAGCAACCTACACAAACATATCATGCGCTTACTGATCAGCGCTAATCAATTCAAGGCACAGTCATAGCGTTAGTACCTCGTACCATCCAGCATCAAGAACGTGCGGCAATGTGATCACAAATGAATAGCTGTATCCAAGACACTTTATTATCGATGATGAGGAACATGCGCTTGTAGTATGACCCCGCGATGAACACTGAATTAAGAATGCAATTCCAACAGTGAAACAGCCGCGGGCTCAGCAGCATTTAATACATATGGATGAATTAAGCAGCACAATAATACTGGACTATATTCGGAAAAGCTGCCAAACATTCGCAAGCCGCTCATATCTACACCGCAAAACTATAATCAGCATTGGAAATAGAATTTTCTAATGCTTTGTCAAGTCGTGTTGTGTACGGTAAGTATAGGCGGAATTAGGATTGCACCACCAAGCATCGACCGCTAACGTTTACAATTGGCGAACGCACGATCCACGTCGAGCCTGACAACCACCGGTGAATCACGCCCTTCCAAGTACAAGGTCTTTGGCAACCCCAGGATAAGAAGCCCCTTCTTTGAGTCACACTGGGAACATAATACTTCAGAACCATCAATTGCATATCCGAGAACCTCCACGCCGTCATGATGGACTTGAAAGTTCATTTGAAGAAAGAAGGTAGTTGCTTTAGCGACGAAATCTTCTCTACTGGAGATGAGATAATAGGGGAGGCTCTCATCACTGCCACTGATGACTTCCGCATTGACGATCTCGACATTTCGTTTACGGGTAAGCAGTCACACTGACGAGAACACAGCACATAATGAAAACAGGCACTAATCGCTTTTACAGGATACTCTCAGACCAGCTTTGACAGCATCGCTGCCTCTCTACCCTCCACAACCGAGAAGCGATTTCTGCACCTTCAACAACCAACTGAAGCGTCAATATGTGGCAGTGTCCTCAAAGCAAACCATACCTATACCATCCCATTCAAATTCATTGTTCCGGATCGGCTTTTGCCGAGCGCATGCTCATGCAAAACCTATGAGGACCATCTCGTATTGCCACCTACCGTAGGCGGCGAACAATGCTGGAAACGACATGGGAAGATTCTGGATGACCCGACGCCAGAGATGGCAAAGATATCATACAAAATCACGGCAACGTTAGCGCATAGGGACCGCTACAATCACAAAAGTATTACGCGCTCCTCTCGAGCCGTGTGCGTTATTCCAAACTTTTTCGAGGCCCCTCCATTGATCCCAAGTACTGCATCCGAGTACCGCTTTCGCCAGGAGAAACCCATTAGTCGGGGCCTTTTCATGGGTAAGTTGGGCCATGTCGTAATGGAAGCACACCAACCGAACGCTCTCAAATGTGGATTACTTAGGCCTGGATCGCCGGCCTCGACGACACTGATTCTCCGATATGACCCTTCTTCCGAAAATTGTACTCCACCAGTGCTCGACAACATCAAGAGGAAGATCCAGGCTGTCACTCTTTTCCAGGGAGGGCAAACATATGTCGCAGACAAGAAAACCCCACAGAACTTACTGCGTCCATATCACGAAACAATGTCGTTGTCTGCACTCTGTGTTTCTGGGATGCGATGGCAGAAGCTCTCGCCAACATGGGCTCACGAGCAATTGCTTCATGGAGATACTCCATGTCTTCCTACACCTTCAAGCGGATACACCGGAGGTGTGTACTACTTGCTTAGACTGTCATTGCCGGTTGAACTCCCGGAAAGCAAAGCTCTTGTTCCCACTTTCTATTCTTGTCTTGTGTCTCGCTTTTACCGCATGGAAATCTCCCTCGCGCTTTCTACTACTTCCTCGTTGTCTGTGTGTGTACCGCTTCAGCTCTGCACATGATCTCATCTACGTCTATTAAGTATAATATCCAAGAGTTTTATGAATTTACTAAATGAATTACTATGCTCAAGACTTGTTCGTCAGAGAAACTTAGAGGCATTAAGCAAAAACATCTTACAAATTCTCTTATTACCTCTTACAGGCATTTCGCACGCAAATGATTATGTTGGATTGAATGGTTGAAACCGTGCGAGAGAAGAGAGAACGCGGCTTGATTTTGAAAGAGTGTCTGGCAGCGAGCTTTATATACATGAAGAGGCAGAGCAGTCATGTGCTCGCTTGTAGAAAGTAACAGGGGAGTAACAAGGTGTTGAAACAACGAAAAAGCAATGTGAATATAGAGAATAATGCAGGATAAGAGATGGTGTGATATAAGAAATATGGCCTGATAGTCCAACAGATTATGTTAGGTATGTACTATGAGACGGATATACATAGAAATACTATTTAATAAATATAAACTAAACAGTCATTACGCAGGTTAACTCTTACGGTGACTGAAAGTGAGCCAAAGCTTTGATGGTAACTTCTCACACTATCATCCCGTGGAATGCTTCCAAGATATAAAGGGCCGGAATCTTCTGGAAAGCGCTTATACGTTATTAATTATCTCTTTACCAGTATAGCTTTTAGAAATTTTGCAGCTAGCCACTAGTATCTGTAGGTCGATACTAACATAAACTACAGTCAGCGCATCACAACAGTCTCGCTGAACCAAGAAAAAACATGACAGGAACCTATTCCCGTGTTGCCAGTGCTTATCTTTGAGTTTAACTAAAAGCATTTTCGCTGAGATCTGTACACCTAGGTACATGATGTACCGTATAGCCATCCGCTTCGTAGCGCAAGGCTTTGTTTCCGGACCTGATGACAAACAACCACTTAATTTGGGCTATCTAAAGCAATGATTGGTAAGCAAGAATCCGTTGCCGGACATTTGGCAGTCGTTGACAATGACAACCCGAAGCGGCTCCTATCAACAATTTCAACAAAGAGAATCACCGCATGTAGTTGTTCCACAACACCAACCGACAGAGCGGGTCTTTATCTTTTACGCTTGGTAATCGCAATATCGTAGCTTATTTAATCGCGTCAGATGCCCTTGGTACTCTAAAACACCTCAAAACCCATCTGTCTCTCCACTCTAGTGGCCGCAAGCAAATCGCAATTAAATTGCAATTCATAATGGACGCCAATGCGTTTACTCTTCCATTTCAGCTCACAAAGGCTATGCACCGCGATGTGTATCCGGCAACTGATCCATCAAGCCCCTCCATTAACACCTCTGGCAAGATCGTTATTGTTACTGATGCCAGCGGAGGCATTGGAAGCGTGAGTTGGACCCCCTTGAACAAAGAACGTGGGCAGAGCTGATTCGGGCCAGAATGTCGGCAAAGCCTGGAGCACAGCCGGTGCAAAAGCCATCATCCTTGTCGGGCGCGACGTTGCTAAGATAGAGACTATGGTAAAAGAGCTGAAGCTTGAGAATGCCGTCGTTTACCCCTGCAACATGACCGTCGCCGAGGACGTGGATTCTCTCTTCAAGAGTGTGCAGCAGAAGTATGGTAGACTCGACGCCATCGTCAATGCCGCAGGCACAATGGGCGATGCTAAGCCCATTGGTGAGGCTAACATTGCGGCTTGGTGGCAAGACTATGTATTAAGCTTGACCCGTCCCTTTGTCATCTTTGATACTGATCTGATTTCATGATAGGAAATCAACGTCAAGACTACCTTCCTTACGGCACACTACTATGTCAAATACTTCGAGGGCAAGGGTACAATTGTCAGTGTCGTCTCGCTGGCAGCTTTCTTATCGAACCCAAATTCGAGCTCGTACTCACCGGCAAAGCTGGCCCAGATTAAAATCAGCGAACTTATCGGCCTTGAGTACCCTGAGCTGCGTGTCTTTTCAGTGCACCTGGGCATTGTCGAGGCTGAGAACAGCAGAGGTACTGTGATTGACATGTTCACACCTTTTGCCAAGGACAAGGCTCTGGCAACTGGCGGGATTTCCCTCTTCCTTTCGACTCCCAAGGCCGATCACCTTACGGGCTTGTTCTTGTCCGTCAACTGTAAGCATCATTATTGTACGGATTCAATCTACTGTTCTAATGCTGCAATAGGGGATATTGAAGAGGTTATTAAACACCAGGAAGAAATATTGGCCAAGGGACTGTTGAAGCCTGTGGCTCTCCGCGCTCGGCTAGGCCCAAATGGTCATCCCTGGACTACTTAAGTTAAACCTTTGACGGGCAATATGGATGTGGCATGAGGTTACTTAGTAGCGAAGATTTATTGTAACTTGTTGCATGCTAGTTATACTCAAGCTGTCCCAAAGAAAACGACACTGAATTCAGCTTATCAAATGGTTTTAGTTCCAATGGCACTTTAATTACAAAAACAAAAAACCAATCTCAACACCGCTAAAAAAGTGCATGTGCAAGCTCTCCCAAACAATTTATGAATCATAGTACGAACCATAGTCAAAATGATCTCCCGGGCCATATGGAAAGTACCCACCTATCTCCAGTCCGCCTTGTAGTTGGTGAACATCCATTCCTCGTTCTTCTCGTAAGAGTTGAGACGCAGTAACCCGAGCTTGCGTTGCAGCCAAGCAGCCAACTCCATATGAATACTTTCAGTCTTTCAGAGATTGGACGAGGCGGTCTCTTAGTCCAGTCAAGGGCTTATTAGACTCGTCCCGTGGCGTGTAAGCAAAAGAGGGTCGCGTCGTCGTAGCCTTTCCATCTGGTGGCACGGCTCGCATCGCCATGCCACCGCCCAAGCTGACTACGGCACGTCCTTCGCGTGCTGGGACATGCTTCCAGCCTCCATCGTCTTTGCCAGCATGCGTGTCAATTTGTAACCCCGGCTCCTCTGTGAAGAGAAGCGTAGTAGCCTCTGAGTCAATATCCAGGTTTTGTGGAACACCTCTTTCGGCTTCTAACTGATCAGGATCATCCCACAAGTGGTCGACCATGTTGAGGGTTCCTTCCACCAGACGATTAGGTAGTTTGGTGTCTTCATTCGGGACCCAAATGAAAGAGCGTACGAGGGTAATCATCGCATCTTTAGCAGCACTCGCAAAATCCTGGACGGTAGCAGGGTTGTTGCCTCGAGCCAGGTCTATACGGCTTCTTAAGTTGAAGGTATCATCATCGCTGAACGGGATAAAAGTTCCTATAGATCCAAATACATCTTTGGGGTTTTTCTTGGACCTAATAAAAATACAGTGAGCTTTGGTAAAAAAAATAGGGGAATGGTTTCTAATACCTATCGGGTTTCATTGCGCCTGATAGGGCCCCAGTCTGATTGGAGAGATCTTCTAGAAGATCATAAATCTTCTCTGAAATTTCAAGAAGAGGACCTGGGCTACCATCTGTGTTTCGGAGGTCGAGGTAGAAAAATCCATTGGTTTTGGCTGCCTCGAGCAGCTTGGCCAGCTCAGATTCATCTTTGTTTCGAAGCAGCTGAAGCGAAATGTCGGCAACTTCGTCAGCTTCAGCGGCCTGGGAAGCCTGGAAAGTTTCCATGATATCCATGATGAAGGTGGTTTGGCATCGAAAGACCCCACTTCGATGTTCGCTTTATACTCAACAGCATACAATTCCATACGTCACCAAACTATCACATGGAGACGATGATGGCGGCGGGGGTCTGACTATGCGTGGGGCACAAGACATCATAATTGCATAGCCAGACTTTAACTATCTACAAAAGAAATACTCGTGAAACATGTTAAACTTTAGGAGAAGCCTTGCCTCGACCATGCCATGGATATGTCGCATCAATATAGCTACCACGCTAAAATCTGACTGCTTTCAGCGCTACGCTTCTCCATTACTTTTCTAGTTGCTCCATGCGCCCAATGCTCAGCACCTTCCCGTCCTGCAGTGCAACGCCGTAGCTCCTCGATCGTGGAACATTCGGCAAAAGTAATAGGCTCACACCCCTGCACCATGCCAGCGCCGGAACCGATGATGCGAGGCATATGCATGTTGACGCAGGCTCTGCACACAATGACGACAAAGAGCTTACTAGCAAGTGTTCCATCACCTCCTGCACGCTGATACTGGACCGATCCTCAAGCGCGACTGGAAAACTTAATCTGAACTTCTGATAACTATTCTCGATGGTGCACCACAGCTGTACGACAGGTGTCGGGTCGCTCCCAACGACGTGCTCCTGCTCAGCAAACTGGATGCCAAGAGATGCTATTCTCCAAACTCCCCGTTATCTAAATATTCAAAGTCATCTGTTCATAAGAGAACTAGCAAGCCCCTTTCAAAACCTCGACGCAAGACTCATGTCCCTCTGCCTCGGCAAGCTCCAAAGCAGACCTCCCATCCACGGCTCGAAAACTAGCATCCGCCCCCCGTTCGAGCAAAATCTTGACTACTTCTGTCTGCCCCCTCCATGCCGCTTCACAAAGCGCACTTTTGGCGTCTGGTCTGGGCTCATCATCGAAAATGTTGTCTGGAATCTCATCGATAGGTGCTCCTCGGTCCAGCAAGAAAACGAGCACGTCGGTGCGTCCGGTGTAAGCTGCTCTTTGCAGCGCGGAAGACCCCTTTAGCTTTGCGCCAGCATTCAAGAGCGCTTCAATCACCGGGATCGAAGACCAACAAACAGCCACTTCAAGCGATCTCCAGCCGAAAATGTCAAAGTTTGCATTGGGATCGGCACCGTGAGAAAGCAGAAATTGGACCAGATCCAAGTTATCTTCTCTCACGGCCAAGCTGCACGAGATGTCAAAAACATTTTCTTGAAGACCATGTAAGGGTGCCTAAGCAAAGCGGCTTACACAAGAGCGTCTCCAGCATGGCCGAGGTTGGAACTAACGTTCCAGCCACGAGCAACCAGTGCCTTGAAGATGTCTTTGTGATTCTCCCGCACGGCAACTTCTAGTGGGCCTGTGGAAAGAATTAGCCGGAATTTTTACGCTGATACGATGCGCTTACCAGGCCCAATCCAAGCGCCATTGTCGAAGAGCAGTTCGAGTGCCGCGGGATGATTACAGCGCGCGGCGGCATGATGTGCGGCTTGCATTGCCGGCGTCGACGGGACCGAGCTGTTCTGCCCGAGTCGGGGATTTTGTGCTCTTTCGAGCTCAAGGAGGCGACGAAGCCTGTCCAGGTCGTTGGTTTCAGCAGCGCTAACGAAGTCGTCCATTGTGATTGCAATTGCGACGTAGTGGAGAAACGGGCAAAGAATTTGCTTATAAACTGGTACACAATTTTGGCCCCCATGCGGCAGATTTATGTAGCGCGCGCTCACGAACATTCCCCGGGTAACAACACAGTGAAGCGAGACAGGATTTTGCCTACCTAAGCCAACAGTCTCCCACCATCCGTACTAACCTTGCTACCCGTAGCAAAGCGATCCTTCATCAGATAGATGTACGCCTCAGCAACGTCCTCCGGTCTACCCATGCAGCCCACCGTCGTCTTTTCCGCAGCCTTGTCAAAGGCGCTCTGCAACTCGCTTTCCGGCAGCAACGACTCCCAAGACTCCGTCTTCACCGCGCCCGGCGCCACTATGTTCACCCGCAGAGGCTTCAGATCGACCACAAGGGCGCGCACCATTCCATCGAGCGCAGAGCCGTACGCTGCGGGGATTGCCCACCCCGCCGCCGGTTGTTCGGTGTTCACGCCACCGGTGAAGGTGATGCTGCTGCCAGGCCCCGAGACCATGTATGCCGGGGCCAGCTTGGCAATCACCAGCGGGCCTAGGAAACGTACCGCGCCGGCAGCTTGCACGGCGGCCACAGTCGTGTCGCGTATGTTCGCCAGGGACAGCCGGTCGCCGGCCGTGAAGACGACGTGATTCAGCTTGCGCGTGCCGTCGTCGGTGGCAGCGTCCAGAAGGGCCGTGACATTGGTCTCGAGCGCGTCAGCAGTCGAGAGGTCACACACGTAGCCGTCGATGCGTTGCTGCTGTTGTTCTTCATCTTGTTTCTGCTCGGGATAGCTGGTACGCAGACGCTGGATGGCGTTAGATAGTTTGCTGGCAGTGCTACCGCTAAGGAAGACAGAGGCGCCGTTCTCGATGCATGCTTCGGCGACAGCAAAGCCAATGCCTGATGTTCCGCCCAGGATGAGCACGTGGTGGTTGAGCAACTTGGAGGTGTATTTTGAGGCCATGACCGATACTGACGTAAGCTAGAGAGAGGTTGGTTTGAAGAGCCCACTGGAAGAGGGTGAGCGGCATTTTATCCTCCGGCTGCTAGCTGCAGTGTAACGTGAGGCTGTGACATTCAAGGGACCCCCTGTCTTTGTCCCGCGCTCCCGCTTCGGACCCGCGGCGGCCCGCTACCCCTGCTCAAGATCGGTTAACAATATCAAGGCTGATCGATTAGAACCGTATGTAAAAGAATATTGCGTAGCAACGTCCGGCTACCGTTATACACTCAGGTCTCTTTTGCATCTCCCTCGAAAATGATGAGCAATGAACCGCTCCCCGCTCCAGACCATACCAAGCGGAACTTTTTCCTGATCTCATGCGTTGTTCTCTGCGAGCCAATCTCGTCAACGATGCTCTTACCATTCGTATACTTTATGGTTAAGGATTTTGGATATGCGGAGGAGAAAATTGGCTCGCGGGCTGGAATTATCAGTATACAGCAACCCAATCGACCCTCAGTCAACTGCGCGCTGACACTCCTTAGCGTCTTGTTTTTTCGTTGTTCAGATGTTCTCTACCCCTCTCTGGAGCATGTGGTCAAACAGAGCAGGTCGGAAAGTGACACTCCTAACGGGCCTATTCTTCACCGCGGTCGGCATGGTTTTGTTCGGCCTGTCTCGTTCCTTAGTCAAAGCCATTCTGGCACGCTCCTTTTGCGGCCTTTTGAACGGCAACTTCCCGGTTGCCCGTACAATGGTCGGAGAGCTTGCCGAGAAATCAGGGACGGACAAAGGAAAGGCTTTCTCGCTCTTTGGCTTCACTCTTGCCGCAGGATGGTTGCGTAAGTGCATGACCCCTCACAATGGACAAGTGGATGCCATTGACTCTATACAGTTGGCCCAATGATCGGAGGTGGGCTCGCAAGGCCCGCAATCCAATTCGGGGTTTCGGGTCCAAAAGACGTCTTTGTTCATTTCCCTTACCTTTTGCCGTGTCTCTGTGGGGGACTCATCAACCTCGTTGTTTTCGTTGCAAGCTGGTGCTTATTGGAAGATACGAAACCAAGTCTCCCTAAAGATGTTCGGCCTAACTCAGCCGAAACCGATCCTCTACTTGACCCTGGCCAAGTGGAAGAAGCTGGCGCCGGTTGCACTCCTAATAGCGGCAGTCCCAGCGTGTCAAACCGGCGTGTCTATATTCTGTGCCTTGTGAGTGTATTGTAAGTGTCCCTATTGCAATATTTGGTTCAGCAGAGTCTAAAGCGTACAGGTTCTTCTTCACTCATGCCATCTTGTTCGACGAGCTCTTTTCACTCTTTACAGCATACAGTTTGTCATTTGAACCTGGAGATATTGCCTCGGCGCTGATTGTTTCGGGGCCTGCCATGTTGATTTCAATGCTAGGTTTTCCTCCGGTTCATAAGCGCGTCAGTTCACTGCAGCTCTATCGGTGGTCTTCTTTTGTTTTTGTGATTATATACCCTCTTTTTTCTCTTGTGCCTCATGTCAAGCATGCAGGCAATGGCTGGGTTTGGGCGAGCTTGGTGATATTGATCGCACTTCGATACTCGACTCTGGTGGTCTCTCTCACTAGCGTAAACATCCTGGTAAGTGCTGCCGGCCGGATAGAGTGACGCCCCGCTGATAACAAGGCCTAGATTAACGATTCCGTGGTCCCAAAAGAGCGCGCAATGGTTAATGGTCTTTCGCAGTCGATAGGCTCTCTTGCGAGGGCGGTGGGGCCAACGCTCGGCGGCTGCGTTTGGTCTTGGAGTTTGTCAAACGGGCTCGGTGCGCCTCTGGACTTTCATGCTTCCGTAAGCCAGCTGATGCAGTCAAGTTTATTGTACGAATGCTGACTCGGAAAGTTTATCCTTCTGGCCATCCTGGGCGCAGCTCAAGGAGCAATTGCGCTGTCAATCCCGAGACAGCAGGCAGCGTAGCGATTGGTGTGGTGTAAGCAGTTGTTGCAAGGGTATCGGCGATAGGCATGTCGGCGAGCAGGGATGTCGGCGAAATGCTTTCTTCTTTTTCAGATATGTAGGTACGTCGGGGCCCGGGCGCCGCCATCGCCGACAAGCGAACTTACATACGTCAGACCGGCACACCTTCCCCACACATTCACTGCTCCACCACGTTGATTATCCTCCTATGCATGCGCCATGCCTTCTCGAGTACCACGTCGGCGCACCCTAGCACGGGGCGGACCGCCGCCGCCCGAACACTCCCGCGACTGGTGCTGGTCGTTGCACTCGATCACGGGTTTGCGAGCATGGAATCTATAAAAAAAGATTTCTTATGCTACGTTGAACCAAGAATCACATTGTTTTGACTGTCCTTCAATTATTCAGATGAGCTTTCGTCACTATGGCGCACACAGAGACCGCAGAGAATGATGTTGCCATCGTTGGCATGGCTTGCAGGGTTCCAGGCGCGGATTCCTCCTCCAAACTTTGGGACATACTGGCAAGCTCGAAAGACGTTCAGAAAGAGATTACCCGCTTCAACGGGGATGGGTTTTACGCGCCGGACGGAGGACCCCGGAAAGGCTTGACAAACGTCAAACAATCCTACTTCATCGATGGAGATGTAGATTGCTTCGACAACAACTTTTTCGAACTATCTCCGCTGGAGGCCAATGCCATGGATCCCCAGCAGCGTCTGCTCCTGGAGGTTACCTACGAAGCAGTCGAAAACGCCGGTATCCCATTGGACAATTTCCGAGGAACAGACACGGCTGTCTTTGCTGGTGCGTGCTAGCCATTACATTTAACACGGGTGTTACTAAAAGGTTATTGTTAGCTACCACAAGTGGGGATTATGCTGTCAATACGTTGCGTGACATCAATGCGACTCAAAAGTACACGTCCACCGGAACGTCGAATGCTATCATGGCGAATCGACTGAGCTACTTCTTCGATCTTCACGGCCCCAGCCTGTTAATCGACACTGCTTGCTCGTCCACAATGGTTGCCTTGCACTACGCCGTATCTTCTCTGAAATCAGGCGAGGCGGGTATGGCCGTTGTCTGTGGCGTCAATCTTATCCTCAACCCAGACATGTTCGTGCATATGTCTGAGCTGGGGTTTCTTAGCCCCTCTGGACGCTGTCGAAGCTTTGATGCTTCTGGCGATGGTTATGCTCGTGCTGAGGGAGTGATTTCCCTTCTGTTGAAGCCTCTCCACCGAGCTCGCCAAGATGGCGACCCTATACGTGCAGTGATCAAAGGGACCAGACTGAATCAAAACGGGAAGACACAAGGGATCACTCTTCCATCCACCGAAGAGCAAAAAGCCAACTTAGATGCTCTCTACCACAACTGTGGTATCGACCCGGCCGAAATCCAATACCTTGAAGCTCACGTAGGTTTCCGGTCTTTGCATAGCTCCTTTTGAAGTTCATGCACATCCTTTTTCATTGCGCACCTAGGCTTCGACTCAATTCGCATGTCTTTTAGCTTCTCTTTCACTGTACTGATGATCGGCAGGGTACTGGAACTGCCGCTGGCGATCCCCTCGAATTAGGCGCCATTAACGCCGTGTTTGCACCGTCGCATAAAATTCAGAAGCTTGTGGTTGGGTCTGTGAAATCCAATATCGGACATCTGGAGTCTTGCGCCGCGCTTGCTGGAATCGCCAAAACCGTCGAATGTCTGGAACGAGGCCTCATACCTCCTCAGATGCACTTCGAAAAACCTAATCCAAAGATAAACTTCTCGAACATTGAGATTCCGACAAGCGTTCTTCCATGGCCTACGTCTAAAAATGGCGTCCGGAGGGCAGGCATCAACTCGTTTGGCTTTGGCGGAACGAACGGTCATGCAGTGCTCGAGTACGTGCCGGGAAAAGCTGATAGCCTCATGCCGAACATGCGTCCCCGGCTGTTCAAGGTATCTGCCGCGAACGATTCGTCTTTGACCCTAATGGCAGCCTCCTATGCGAAATATATCGAATCTGGGCAACCCGATCTGAATGACCTGGCCCACACACTTCTCGCACGACGGACAACTCTGAAGAAATCCATGTTTCTTGTCGCCTCCAGCTCAGAGGAGCTAGTCGGAAAACTCAAGGATCAAGGAATCCCTCGCATAACGAGATCTAGAGAATCTAAACCCAAGATTGGCTTTGTTTTCACAGGTCAAGGAGCCCAGTGGGCGACCATGGGTAGCCAGCTGTTGAAGGAAAGTCCAATTTTCCTCTCTACAGTCTCCGAATGCGACCAGGTCCTCCAGGCCCTACCTGACGCTCCCAATTGGCGTGCAATTGAAGAACTGGCCAAAGCAAAGGACACGAGTAGGGTTAGCATATCCAGTCTCTCACAGCCGCTGTGTACGATTCTGCAGATAGGCCTGGTGGAGTTGTGGAAATCCTGGGGCATCAAACCGTGCGCTGTCGTTGGACATTCTTCTGGCGAGGTGGCTGCGGCATATGCAGCGGGCATCCTATCCCTTGCTGATGCTGTTATTGTCGCCTTCTACCGTGGTCTTTACTTGGGGACGCCATCCCCTGCACTGTCGACAAAGAAGGGAGCTATGTGCGCAATTGGTCTGAATGAGATCAATTGTCGTATAATCCTCGAGAAGTACCCTGGACGCGCATGTTTGGCAGCTGTGAACTCTCCCAGTAGCTGTACACTCTCGGGCGACGAAGATGCTATTTCAGCAATTGCCGAGAGCTGTGAAGCAGATGGCACCTTCTGCAGGATGCTTCGAGTGGACATGGCTTACCATTCTCACCACATGCTGCCACTGGCGCCAGTGTACGAGAATGCCATGACCATGGCCGGAGTTTCTCCTACATCACCGCCCGAGGGAACATCCGCCGCGATGTTCTCATCGGTGTATGGCGGCCGAATCAATCCCAAATCATGCATTCCGGCATATTGGAAGGAAAATATGACCTCAACTGTCCAGTTCACGGCTGCGATCCGCGAGATGATGCTCCAAGAACACGTCGATGTTCTTGTGGAGCTAGGGCCCCATCCCGCCCTAAAAGGCCCTGTTTCAGATACGATCGCTGATTTGGGTCAGGCAGAGTTACCTTACTTTGCTTCGTGCTTCCGTGGAAAACCTGACATGGTTGCCCTTTTGGAGTCAGTGGGACAAATGATCGCTACGAACATGCCTATCGATGCTGCTAGAATCAATGCAAAAGAAGAGGCACATGGTTCCAAACACGCATACCGCACCGGTCGAGTCCTCACTGATCTTCCGAAGTATGAATGGGATCATTCCAGCTCGTTCTGGGCCGAATCACGTATCAGTCGCAATATTCGCTTTCGCCATTTTCCCCGGCACGAGCTCCTTGGCTCTCGGATTGCTGAGGATACTGCTTTGTGTATGGGATGGAGTAATATCCTGAACAAGAAGGAGATTCCTTGGCTTGAACAAATTATTCAGGTTCGCTATTTCACTCATTTTTTGGATCACCTTACTTACACCTTCTTAGGAAACCAAGGACGCTTACCTTACTCCAAGTCTCTTCCTCCTGGATGCATGGGAAGCAGCGCGTCAGATAAATGTTGTCAAACGTTTCAACAGACCTATCATCCAACTGAAGGAGGTTACCATTGAGAACCAACTTCCTTTATCCTGGTTCAGAGGCGAGGAAGCTTCTGTCGAGCTGCACTTCGCCTTTCGGAGCCACGATAAAGCTCCGGGCGGAGAATTTGAACTATCTGCGCTCTCTCCAAAGTCTGACGACAGCTGGGTCAGGCTCTGCACTGGGACCATGCAATTCCTTGAAAAAGCTACGCAGCCACAGGGCTTCCAGAAACGGGTTGTTCATGACACCAAGCTCCAGCACTATCTCAAATCTTTTGAGGTTGTCGATACCAGCCTGATTCACGACTTCGGCATGGATGATTCGAGTGCCCGTGGTCGGCTTCAGGTCAGTGTGAACGACAAATACCAATTGGACCCTGCAGCTTTCAGCACATTGTTGCAAGTCGAAAAACTCATGATGCTTAAATCTGGACTGCCTGGCGAATATCAGCTGCGGACCGTCAGTTCCGTAGAAACTGAGATTGGTCCTTCCTCATGGAATGACCCGCGATTCCTCATCAACGCTGTCGAAATGGGTTCCGTAGCAGGCATGCTAGATCTCTCATTTGGGGATTCCGATGGCAACTATATCGCCTTCCGTGGCATGGGGTTCGAAATCGAAGAGCAGACCCAACCGAAGCCTCTTCTGGAGTCGCTATTTTTCAAGCCACAACTCCTCCATGACATAGCGTCACCTCTTTTTTCGGCCGGCCGTGAAGGTGTCCCGGCGAACATGAAGATATCCGAGCTGATGCTTCTGCTAACGCACAAATGGCCTAGCGGCGATGTGGCTCTTGTGAATATGGAGCCTACCACAGTTGACGCGATAGTATCCTCCACCCCAGGTCTCCAGCAGAAGGAAAGGCCGCGTTTGCGGTCTTTGACTATTGTTGGAAGCTATCAAGGACCAGAAAACCCACGGATCCGTGTGGTGGAGGGTCTGGATTCGAAATCGAAGTTTCATATGATGTTTGGAACTATGGAAAAGCTTCGGCACTCGGTTTCGATGCTTCTGTCATCCGGTTTATTATGCGTCCAATTCGACTCCGCTGAGGAACGTGCTTCATTCGCCGAGTACTTCGACCTCGTTTGTGACATTGAAGGATTGACACCGAAGAACTGGATCCTGGGTCGTCTCAAATTTTCAAGAAGTTCTATGGCATCACGAAAACTAAAAGTCTTCTCCAACCCATCCATGAACGTTTCTGCGCTATCGAAGTCTCTTCATTTCGATCATGCTCCACTACCAAGCCGGGAGGTTGATAGCGTCATGCTCCGCGATTCCGGCAGTTCAAATGACAAGCCGCGGAGTATTATTGTGTTGGACTGCGGTGCAGGATCCATTCTTGCGACCAAGTCGGCGAACGAATGGCTCTCGTGGCTTCAATGGACTGTTGAGGATACTGAGACACTCTTATGGGTTAATCAGCAAGAAGACACACAGCCATTTGCAAACGTTGCTGGCAGCTTCATACGCACCCTGCGTTCGGAGTATCCAGCTTTGAAGGCTGCAAGTCTTGTGATCAAAGACCGTCTTCACTCGGATTCCTTTGCAGATGTCGTATCCGAGGTCTATACTTGCTTGGACGACGGAAATCCCGAAGTGGAACTGGTGTTCCGGGATGGAACGCTCCAGTGCCTGCGGTATATGCCAGATGATCAGCTCAATGCCTCCGTTGGGCGTGTTCCCCCCGTGAGCACCCAGCAGAGTCTGATCGATAATGAATATCGCATCGCATCAGCCGGAAGCCGCCGCACTGGTTTACTCTTAGGCCCTCCGGCTATCCGACACAGTTTGGCTGTGGACTCCGTGGTGGTTGAGACGCAAGCATCATCTATCGATTTTTCAGATGCTGTGGCATTTCAGGACCTCAGCTATGTGGGCAGGACTGGCACTGGATTTGGCCTGTTCTTTGCCGGCATTGTCGTTGCAACCAACTCTCCCGAATTTGAGCAAGGCACTTCGGTTGTCGGCTGGTCACGCGGCGCACATCGATCATCTATTGAGGTTCATGATACACGCCTCCTTACAATTCCCGAAGGATTGTCTGCTGCAGATGCGGTTACATATTTCGCCGCATGCGCAACAGCATTTGCCGTAATTGATGGAGCAGCTCGCGCTCGACCCGGCGACTCTTTCAATTTGCATAACTATGGGCTTGTTGCCACAGCGATCGAAAAAGTATGCCAAGAGTTCGGGGCAACTTTGTCAAAGGCCAGTTTGGCATCCTCGGACTTTTTAATCACCTTCGACGGAGCTAGAGGCCTGACATTCAACGGACGGCGGGTCTCTGTTTGCCACTATCTCGAGACCACCAGCCGACCACCACTCTTGTCCCCTCTATTCCAAAGCTTGCTAAAAGACTCCAACTCTCGGTCTTTGCTATCCGAAACGACTACTTTCACATTACCAGAACTGCAATCTGCTTTCAACGAAGGAGCTATCCGGCCTCTACAGAGCGTTGTCCTTCACTCTGGCAAAGAAAAGGTGCATAACGTAACAGTAGACTATACACCTGCACCCCAACTATTTACAGATGACGGCGCTTACATCCTCCTTGGCGGAATGGGCGGATTGGGTCGACACCTGGCGACGTGGATGGTCATGAACGGAGCCAAGAACATCGTCACCATCAGCAGAAGCGGCCTTTCGAGTGCGGATGCAAAACAATCAGCGCAGACTGTGGAAGAACTTGGTGGCCGTATAGTGGCTTTCTCGGTGGATGTGACAAACTCCCAGGCCCTGGACGATGTTATCTGCAAAGTTCGTCAGCAACACAAAATTCGCGGCTGCCTCAACCTGGCAATGGTCCTCCAGGATGCCCCGTTCATGAAGATGACCCCAGAGATGTGGGATCGTGCCCTGAGACTCAAGGTAGATGGTTCATGGAACCTGCACCAGTCCACTTTGAAAGATGATCTGGACTTCTTCATTCTCTTTTCCTCAATTGCCTCCATCACCGGTAATCGTTCCCAAACAAACTATGCAACTGGAAACGCATTCCAGAATGCTCTCGCAACTTATCGGCGCTCTATCGGTCTGCCTGGCGTTTCCATCGCACTGGGATCAATAAGCGAGATTGGTGTCCTGGCTAATGATCGAACCCTCCTCACCTACTTCATGCAGATGGGACATGCGTATATCGGGCCGGAAGAGTTGGAAAAGGTCATGGAAGCTGCCATCTACGAGTCACACAGGCATAACGGCCCTCCTATAATTTGTTTAGGTTTCGAGATGTTCGAGGCCCTTGACGGCATTATTCAGAAGAAGCCAGAACAGAATCAGCTTTTCTGGACAGACTTTCCGGAGTTCAGCCATCTGCTTGATCACAAGCTGAGCAACTCCGAGGCAGCTACCGAGTCGCTGAAGGAAAGGCTGCACACTTTGGGCCCGGATGAGGCGCAGAACGTCCTTACCGAACACTTCCTGCAATGTCTAGGAAGCCTTCTGGGATATGATGTCAAGGACTTCGATCCTGAATCATCCATTGCAGTTTACGGCCTGGATTCCCTCAACGCAATGTCGTGCAGATATTGGTTCTTCCAAAGTAAGTACACTCAAATTAATTACTCATGACCAATTGCGTCTCGTTTTCTTGCATTACAGGGGCTTATCATATGCAGATCTTGCTGTTGACGTACCCGTGTTCGACGTACTTGGATGTAAGTCAATTCACGCTCTTGTATCGAGAGTCATCCAAAAGCTCCGGGACAGCCAAGATGGACCCAAGGACAGCATCATCCCGCAACCCATTTCAAATCATGATCTGGAATATAGGCCGTTGTCTCACTCCCAACGCCGTCTCTGGTTCCTGCACAAGTACCTTCCGGACAAAACAGTTTACAATCTTCTGTTAGTGTGTCATATCCAAGGAATCGTCAACATACCTTTCTTCAAAAAGGCATGGTCAGTTCTTCTGACGCGTCACGAAGCTCTTCGCTCTCGCCTTGTGGATACGGATAAAGGTTTACAGCAAATTCCAATGGCACTTGAAGAGTTTCCGATTACCGATGTCACTGCAAAAGAAGAAGACCATCAGTCCGTTGTCGAGGAAATAACTGCAGTTGCCCGGTCACACGAGTTTGACATTGAAAATGGAGAGCTTGTCCGAGCTTGGCTGTTGCAATCGCCGCTTGGTTGGAGTTTCTTCTTAACATCGCATCATCTCGCTTGGGACCGTTCGTCTGCTCCGACGATCTTTGCCGAGACAACAAGTATCTACAAGGCCCTGGTAGCCGGCCAGCCCGCAGATTCCGCTTTGGTTCCGCTGAAGTTGCAATTCATTGACTACACTTTGTGGCAAGAAAAGTGCCTAGAGACTCCTCAGTTCATAAATCCTCTCGTAAGTTACTGGAAAAATCAGCTGAGCGGTATCCCCGAATCTGTTTCTCTTCTTCCAATGGCATTGAAAGACAAGCGGCCCGTTGTGAAGCAGCTCCAAACGGACCAGGTCTCTCTAGTCTTCGACTCGGGCCTTGGTCAAGCCATCAAGCGTTTTTGTGCGCAACGTGCGGTGACGCCCTTCATGTTCATGGCTTCAAGCTTGAGCGCACTAGTGCACCGACTTACCGGGGACGAAGACGTAGTGATTGGAATAGCAGATGGAGACAGAGGACACCCTGCGTTTGACGAGTTGATTGGATTCACTGTCAACATGCTGCCGATCCGAAGCAGGACGGGTCCGTCAAGGCTCTTTTCTGCAATTCTCGAGGATTACCGGAAGTCTTGTCTGGAAGCATATGAGCACAGCGCCATGCCGCTCGACTTCCTTTTGTCACAACTCGATATCCCTCGGAGGACATCTCACAGTCCCGTTTTCCAGATGACCGTCAACTATCAGATGCACGGATCTTTCCCTCAGTATGATTACGGTGATTTCAAGTTTACCACATACGACCATTACAATGCCCGCCAGCAGACCGACTTCAGTTTGAACGTCGAGGAAACAGCCACCGAAGAGTTGGATTGCGTCTTTGAATTCGACACTGCTATTTATGACCGCCAAGGCATAGCAGACATGGCCGAGATCTACCGAACCTTCATTGGTAACATCATCGCTTCTGACGGGGAGCTTCCGCTGGACCAGATTGACCTTATGTCCGCCTCGGATCGAGATTATATTACAGACCACCTGGAACAAGCCCCAGATCGCGAACTGATCGAATCATGCAACCGATCCCTCTTCCCCGTCCTGTTTGAGAAGGCGGTATCGAGTCATCCTGACAAGACGGCTGTTATTGATGAGTCGCGCCATCTCACCTGGGGAGAAATGGACCTATTAACGAAGCGCATCGGCAATGATCTCCTTCGGGGCGGCGCAAGTCCCGGAGAGGCTATAGGTGTTTTTGCGGAGCCAAGCGCCGACCTCGTCCTCGCAGTCTGGGGTATTGTGCGGATTGGGTGCGCCTATGTACCAATCGATCCTGACTTTCCCGATGATCGTATTCTCTCCATGATGGACGACGTCGACATGCAGAGAGTCCTCGTTGACGGGCACAAGAATCGCGTTCAGCGCATGGTCTCTTGCGGGCTCAGACTTGCCAATATCTACGACATCAGCCAGACAACTGCATCAGACCGGAATGATGTATGCTCCACCTCAACTCCAAATATCAAGGAAACCGATTCATTCTGCTGTGTCTTTACCAGTGGCAGTACTGGGCGTCCGAAGGGTGTTTTCATCAGGCACGGCCAATTACGTTACCACCAAGAAGGCTACAACGCCACATTGAAAACAACTTCAGAAGATCGCATCCTTCTGGCCTCAGCAATGGTATTCGATTTGTCTCTATGTGCTATTTATGGCACTGTGCTGTACGGTGCAACCATGATTGTAGCGTCTAGGGAAGGTCAGTTGCTCCTCGGCAATAACCGTAATCTCATTACTGACAACACATGCCAGCTCGTTACTCTCCATCCAAAATGGTAGATTTGGTTATTGGCGAACAGATATCGAGCTGCATCTTTACCCCAACGCAACTGACGATTTTGCTGGCGGCTTCGAACCGGACGAAACTCCAAGAATGGACGTGCCTAAGAGCACTCGCCTTGGGTGGCGAGGCAATATCATCCCATCTCATGCGCGATATGTATGACTTGAAGCTACGGGACGCAGCGTTCTTCAACGTCTATGGGCCTAGTGAGACCACTGTATCCGCCTCGGTGGCAAGGTAAGCAGGCACAGATTGAGTGGTATTTGAACACAGCTAATACTAAAAAGGCTGACTCCAGAAGATGCTCATCGTGATGTCGGCCTGGCTCCTCCGCATTTCCCAGTTGTGCTTTACATTCTGGATGAGAGAGGAAACCGTACACCCGTTGGTGTTCCCGGAGAGTTGTGGATTGGTGGTGCAGGTGTGAGCAGCGGGTACGTGAAGCGTGATAGCCTTACTGAGCAGATGTTCCTCCCAAATTCTTTCAGCAAAAGTGGCCTCATCTACCGCACCGGAGACCAGTTTAGCCTAGATCGAAACGGTATACTGCATTACCAGGGACGAATTGGAGGAGACCGCCAGATTAAGATACGAGGAATGCGCATCGAACTCGGGGAGATTGAAACGGCCTTGTGGGACCTTTACGAGGATATTATCGGGAAGGAAACGCCACCCCTGGTGCACCTTGCTGTTGTGTACCATAAAAAAGGGAACACCGATGGCGTCCTAACCGCCTATCTGGCCATAGGAGACCTCCCTATGAGCATCTCACTCGAACGGTCACTAGGGAGTTACTTTACTTTTGGTTTGAAAACACGACTTCCGATCCATATGATTCCTAGCTCATATGTCTTCCTGGCGGACCTCCCGACAACGGTTTCCGGAAAGACTGACTACAAGACCATCAGCTCGTGGCCAGCGCCTCCACGAGTTGCGCTCGACTCAATGAGAGCTGGTGAAAAACCCGAGCTTACAAAGACCCAAGAAGGCATTGCTACCGTCTGGAAAAACGTCCTTGACATCGACGGAGACATTTTCGCCGACGACAACTTCTTCAGTCTTGGTGGTCATTCCCTCCTCCTGATGCGAGTACAGGCGGGAATCGAGAGTAAAATTGGTATCACACTTTCCCTTTCCGCCATGTTCGCAGAGCCAACCGTTCGAGGGATGGAGAAACTGTTGCAGTCTGGCCGAAAATATTTCGACCCATCCAGATATGACTGTAGTGACGACGACACTACGGAGTCTTCAAACGAGTCGTCAAATTCCTCATCACAGGACCAATTGAGCAGTATCTCATCTGGTTCTCAGAGTAGGACGGTCGACTGGAAGCAAGAAGCTATCCTGGATTCGCAGTTCGACTGGATTATTACAGACTTTCCCAACCGCCCACTTGAGGCCATCGCAATGACTGGTGCCTCTTCAATGGTCGGTGTCCACTTTCTGCATCAGGTTCTTACCACGACGCAAAACACGATTTACTGCTTGGCAGAAGATGCAGCATCCCGTAAGGAAGCACATGAGCGAGTTTTTTCCGCACTCAAAACCCATGGACTTTATGAGACTATACCGGATGGTGCAGAAGAAAGAATCATTGCTTTCCCGGGTAGTCTCACCCATGAGGCGCTCGGGTTGGCATCAGCCGAAGTAGCTATGATTGACGCCAAGGCTGGGGAAATTTACCATATGGATTCTGACGTCTCACTCCTCAAGAACTACGACGGATTGAGGGCGGGGAATGTCGGAGCTCTAAAGTTTCTAGTATCCCTAGCACACGGAAACGTCGGAAACTTCAAGGCAATCCACTACCTGTCAACTTGGGGTGTACCTCACTTGCAAGCATGGCTCGGGACCAAGATGTCCCAACCAGAGATCCTTCGGCATGAGCAAGAAATGTCTCACATGGAACCGGATGCGGATTGCGGGCTTGCGTATCTCAAGGCGCGCTGGGTGTGCGAGATGCTTCTCTATGAAACAGCGCGGCGCGGTCTTCCCGTGACAATCTACCGGTCAAGCATGTGCGGCAACTCCCCAAGTTCCGGGCTAGGCTTGAAGCGCACCGACATCAACCGGCGCATTCTCGAAGGCAGCCTGCAGACGGGCTTGGTACCGGACTTTGGCAGCGCGGACGGCGGCGGCATGAGCTGGATCACAAGCGATTTCCTGGCTGGCTCCATCGCCCACCTGTCGTTGCTTCATCGCGAGACGCGCCCCGTCGGACAGGCACGCATTTTCCACATTGTCGCTGACAACCACATTCCTTACGACGACTTGGCCAATATACTGCAGGTTTCGTATGGTGGGCAGAGGTTGCGGACTGCTTCGCCCGAAGAGTGGTTCTCAGCCATGCGCGCCACCGGGAATCCGGAAATGGCAATTCAAGCCGAAGTGTTGAGCGAATGGTGGCAGGCGGGTTGGCTCCCTTTCGCTTTGGATGCTTCCAAATCGCGTCGTGCCCTTAGCGAAGTATGGGACGGCAAGCCACCTGTTGTAGACAGGCAATTTCTTTTGAAGAGTGTAATTGGGGAGCCGAATTTCTAGATTGTTTCTTTTTGTTGGATTGGGATTTGCTTCGTTCCCTTTCTTTTATTCCCATTCTAATTCTTTTTAGTGTTCGTTTCGCTACCTTGTAAAATTGCGAGTTATGGTATACGACTTAGAGGGGCTTAATATTAGAGAGTATGTATAGATGTAAGATTAAAAGTATACCTATTGGGAAGTTTATTAGAGGTTTTTGATACAGAAATAATAAACCCAAAAAGGCACGCATATTTTTCTGACAACGAAAGAAAGTTACCATATTGGCAAAATTAACTAGAAGTTAACATTTCTAACTCTACTGTGAGGAAACTCGTAGGATAAGGATTATATAGGTTTTCCGCACAATTCATGCTTTTCTCCGGGTAATTTGAAGATGATTGGATGAAAGAAATCTACAGTGACGAAAAATATAATGTTGCCTTTTAACATGACTAAAGCCTAAAGGAATAATGAAGTACGCATAATTATAATCCTTACAAAAGAATAAGAAGGTCATCATTAAGAGAAACCAACGCTCACTTTTGGAACTGTCTCTGAGCATATGCCTACTGCGAAACTGCACGCCCTGCAATACTGCTAAACTAACCTCCAGGCCGAACATTGTTCCAATAACTCTTTCGATCCAGATTCATACATTGTTTGCACATCCTTGCAACTTAGGTGTAGGTCGTTGCGGATACGATCGCAAAACTTGCGCCCGAGCACGGGAAAAACCTCTGACATCCGTTCAAATACCAGCAGGACCAAGTCGATGTCGTTTCTGAAACTACGGTCGGTCGTGTAGTGCCATTGGATGAGGAGGACTCGGCTGCAAAGGCAGAGGATGGCCGAGAGGTGAGGGTTGACGAGGGTATTAGTGGCGATGCGAGAAGCGTCTTTGATCAGCTGAATGATGTCACGAGCGGCTGCTACGCAGAGTCTCCAGCTGGAGCGCGCTGGCAGAAAACTCTCGCTACTACTGCCATTGCTGCTGCCGCAGTATCTACCTGTACAAACTGAAGAAGCTGCACGATAGTGAAGCAGGATTGTGCTTCCATGTAGTATGGCGGTGAACCAAACGACTGTTTTGTAGTCGAGTGGGGAGGTGCAGGAGAGGTCTGTTGCAGTAAGGGGTAGACTGAGTCGAAAGCGGACAAGTATCGCATCGAGATCGTTGAATTCCTGATCAATCAAGTCTGCCTCGGATGCAGGATGTAATGAGAAGGAATGTTCTGCTATGCGGCCCATGATGATATATGCCTTGATGAGGTGATGTATCATAGGTACAGGCTTATCCAGGTCGTACTTTGAGGTGATGAGAGAGTTTAAAGAGCGGGTAAAGGGTACGGATTGAGCAGATTCGGAAGTCTAGATAGATTTAATTAGTACCATAATGGAAATACTGAAGACTGCGATGTTTACCAAAATTCCAGTTCCTCTGAACAGATCGTTATGAATAGGCAGGTTCACAAGAAATTGACGATCGTCAATGGCATGAGGTACGCCGCAGGGGAAATTTGTACCCCTGTCCACGATGAAAATCGTCCATATAGCCCTCCGACACTCCTCCGTCTCCCGAGCAGGCGCAGTCAGGCTTGGCGGATTGGCAACATCGATACGGTTGAAGCCGATTGAGCATGCCCGCTTCCAAGCGTCTCCCATCGTCCACCAGAGGCCTTGGGTATCGCCCGACACCATGGCTTGAAACATGATACAAGCAGCAGCTTGAACGAGTTGTGTAGACTTGGGATGTATTTTCTTAGAACGTTTATAGAGCTCTTTTGCCTTTGAGAACCAGTCGTCCTGACAAGCCTTTGTAGATGGGTCGGAATGCATGCTTGCCGCGATTGCAAGCACAGTGTAGACTAGGACGGCGGAAGGGTCTCCTGGCAGATTCTGGAAGTTGTATATTGTTTCTCGGAAGGATTTCTCGTGCAGACAAGGAACAAAGACATGAAAGTGGGAGAAGAACAAGTCGACGAGTTCGATGATGCGAGGAATTGAGGGAAGGCAAGTCGGCTCAGCAGACTGACTCTCGCCGTGTAAGGAATTCGGCCAGCTGATCACGTCGGTACTCGACCAATAGTCGGTGGAGGCAGGAAAAGACAGAACATCGTTCAGCCAATCGTTTGCAGGGTCTGGGGTGGATAAGGGGTGAGAAGATGGTGACCAGAAGTCGGCGGTGGTTGAGGGTTGTGGTGGGGAAAAGGCAGTAATGGTGGCAGTAGATATGCGGCGGGCAGAAGGAGCAGCCCACGGGCCGTGTACTCTCTCAGTGCGGCGCCAGGAGTTGTCGCTGTAGTGGCAAGGTTGATCCCATTTCTCGCACGATTCACAACGCGGGCGTGCTCCATCGCATCGTTTCTTGCGCGCCCGACAGGCGTCACAGACGGGTTTTCGGCGAGATTGCATCTTTCTTGTCGGGCGGGCGGGCGGGCGGGCGGCGCGCTGACCGCCATGTGGGGGATATTCATGTATATATGTATACGGCGTATGTCGGCGTATGCTGATTTGGAAAAGCAACCTCAGCCAAAATGATGGGTAGTAACCCCTCTGTCATTCAGCTCACCACGGCCGACGCCATCCCGCTAATCCTCATCCACGACGGCGGAGGGACGTGCACCCAATACTTCCGCCTCGCCAACCTCAACCGTCCAGTCTATGGAATTCACAACCCTCGTCATCTATCAGGCCGTGCTTGGGACGGTGGCATTCCAGAAATGGCCGCTGTCTACGCCGATCTCGTGCGTACTGTCGTACCCGATGGCCCAGTTCTTTTGGGGGGATGGTCTCTCGGCGGGGTTTTGGCGCTTGAAGTGGCACAGCGTCTGCCGTGTCACTCAGTCCAGGGTCTTGTCATGATCGACTCTGTCTTCCCTCAACGCCACCCCGCCGATACGCGACTCGTCGTTCCATACCGTCCAGCTTTCACAGAGGCACAATCGCTCCTATTCCAACGTGCTACCAACCGAGCTATGGACTTGTCCGCTGCTATGCTCGACCGCTGGCCTCCATCCGAGCCTCCACTTAATCAACCCCCGGCAGTCCTACTTCGTGCCACCGACCACTACACACCTGCCGAAGAAAATTACGTTACGAGAGTCGACATTCATCGCAACGAGCTGTTACTCGGCTGGGACCGATACTCTCCGTCTTTTATACAAGATGTTCTGTTTGTTCCGGGCCATCACTTCGCTATTTTTTCTCATACACACCTAGATCGTCTTAGTTATCAGTTAGACCAAGCCTGTCAGATGCTTACGCGGAAGTAGCCGGTAGTATAGCCTATAAAATTTTAGGAGTCTATATTAGATACGTACTTTTAGTCTATATAAAAATATAGTTCTATAAATATTATATTAGACGTATTATATTAGGTCCCATACTTTTAGCGCTACCGGGTAGTACCTATAACGAGGCCTCTTTAGCCTAGGCGTTGGAATTGCCTAGCGGGTGAATAGGTTCGAAGGGTTTACCTTAAAGGATAAAAAGTATAGGAAGTTAAGAGATAAGTTACGTAAAGGATCGGGTGTAGGTGTTAAGGTACTACCGCTAGTTGGCGGGTAATTTACTAAAAGGTGGGTGGTTTTAAACGAAATAAAGCTTCTGGTATTCTTGTTGTTCTCTACTTCGTCGCGAAGCCGCGGGATATAGGCGCCCGGACCGGCAGGTCGCGACTTCCTCTCTCTAAGAATACAGCATCTCGTACCCCTCTAGCTTAGCGGCAGCGCGAACTAGCGCCCGCTGAACGAGCGACTACGAGGGATAGAGAGTAATTAGAGAAATAAGGGGAGAAAAGGAACAATATAAAGAAACAAAGGAGGTCCCGAACCAGCCTCTAATCGCTAAACCTTCGCCCGGGAATTAGTAGTAGGCGTCTCGTAAATTTGTCGGTGGTCGTTAATAAGGTATCGAAACCCTCCGGCGTAGTTAGTAGTTTAACGACGAAATCTAAGGCTACCGTGTAAAACGGGGCCGAAGGAGCGGTAATTAGATTAAGATAGCCGTACGGTCGGTGCCGCTTAGTAGTATTAAGCTAGTACTTAGGGTAATACGTAACGTACGCGCGGACTTTCTTCGCTATATTATATATATAGTACGTAGCCCTAGCTCTATCGTAAGTTCGTAGGGTCCTACTATAAAACTAGGTATCGTAATAGCTCTCGAGTACTTCCTTTTCTAACGCGCGAGGTACGTAGAGCCGGTCGCGTCCGTCGAGCCCGTCTATATAAAAGAGTAGCCCGTCGCGGAGCGCGAATTTAAGCCCGGCTTGCTCGTCGTCTAGGCCTTTTAGGTAGTTCTTAAGGATTTTAAGGAGTTTAGCCTATCTCTTATACTCTCGATAGCCCTTTTTAAGTCTTTCCTTAAATTCGTCCGATAGCTCGATTATTACTGCGATAAACGTTAACTCTTCGAGAACGTTCGATTCGTCCGGTAACTAGGCTTCTTTCGCTACTTTAGGCTGTAGCCTACTAAGGGCGTCCGGGACTAAGTAGGTCCTGCCCGGCCTATACCGAATGTCTAGCGCGAATTAGGCTAAGAATTGCGAAGCTCTTACTAGGCGTATATTCTGATGAATAGTCGATGTAGTTATTATTAAGTGAATTTGCCGGGCGATCGCGGTTACTGCCGAATAGTCTATAAATAGGAAGGTTTTAGTAGATGCTTCGACTAAATATCTTATCTTCTTGACGACCTAAACGACTGCCGCCGTTTTAAGCTCTATAGACTAGTACCGGCTTTCCGCCGAGCTTAGGCATTTGCTGAGAAAGAGTATTAGTTTAACGTCTTCTAGCGCGAAGGGGCGGGCCTTTTTTAGCTACTACGTCGTAACCTGCTGCTGCTTAGTATTGTTACGGTAATAAGGCGGACTTAAATTAGATTATATAGGATTAACTATAAGACGTAGTACGAAGAGGAAAGGAAGAGAACGAGAGGCGGCGGCTATATATATAGCTCGCTAGTAGGCGCTAGGCGCTAAGTAAGGGATAATAAGCGAAATATAAATAAATAATAATTAGTAAATAATAAATAAAGATAAACCGTTAGCTAGCGCTTGCTAGTAAGAACTATAAGGAACGCGCTAGAAACCCGTAATATTATCTCCCCCTTTCTTTTACTGAGCTCCTGCGAGGCCCTTTAGTACTGTGTAGTATTCTATGTCGAGGCTTAACTATCGGTGTAGTTCTTTTAGCTGGTCTGCTTTTAGGATTCCTTTCTGGGCGAGGGATTAGCTTGGTTGCGGCTTATTATAGGCCGTTAGTTTATATCCGTAATTAGCGTAGAACGGCGACTCCTAGGTGGTTGCTGCTTTAGTACTGTTGTACGCGAACTGCGCGAGGGGTAAGAGTTCTACCTAATTATCTTATACGTAGTTAACGTAGCAGCGTAGGTGCTATTCTAGGGTCTAGTTTATTTATTCTATTTATCCGTCTATTTGTGGATATAATATTATAGATATTTTATATTTCGAACTAAGCTAACGGGTGAGAGTCTACTAGAATCGGGAGGTAAATAACTTATCCCTATCCGATACTAGCTCTTCTAGTAGCCCGTAGTTGCCGAGGATTGTCCTAAGGAATATATAGGTAAGTTCTTCCGCGTTTGCCGTCTTAAGGTAAGGTAGGTAGTACGCGTACTTAGTAAGCCTATCGACGATAACGAGTATCGAATCGTATTTTACCCTGGTAAGTAGCTCCTTCGAGGGTGGTAGATCCGTAATAAAGTCTAACGAGATCGATTGCTATAGTCGTTTAGGTGCCTTGAGCGGCTATAGTAGTCTATAAGGAGCGTATCTCGCGGCTTTGCTTCGGATATAAAGATCGTACTATAAGATTACTCGTTAGACTATTTTTCTAAGGCCTAGGAAGTAGAAGTACCGGGTAATTCGTTCGATTATCTTATCGGTTCCTTAGTAACCGTGTGCTGGTAGCTTATAGATATCTTTAACTAGACCTTCTCTAAGTATTCTTGGTACGTAGACTAATCCTAAGAATAGGATTGTTCCGTCTATATCTTTACTAACCCTTAAGTCGTCTTTTATATCTATAAGTTCTTATGCTATCGTATCGTAGCGGTATTCCTGCCGAATTTTCTTAAGCTAGGAACTGTTTCCGAGCCTAATCGTCGGTACTAATTATCTACTTAGGACGTATCTATCTGGTTTTATATCGAACTAGTATTATTCTGTACGATATACCGGGGCGACTACCCTTATAGGTTCTAAGGAGCTATCCTCGTTTTATTATAGTACCGCTAGTTAAATACCGGGTTTTCCTGCGAGGTAATCGGCTCTCTTACTTAATGTATCGGCTCTAGCGTTCTCTGATCCCTTCCTATAGGTGATCTTTATATTATACGACGTTAATTCTTTAGACTACCTGACCTGTCTTCGGGTTAGTTCTTTAGTGGTGGTGAAGTGAGTTAGGTTCTTATAATTATAATAGACTATAACCTAGTATTTTGCCCCTTTAAGGTAGTGTCTCTATTCTTTAAAAGCCGTAATAATAGCTAGGAGTTCCTTATTATAGATATCGTAATTTAGCTCTAGCGGGGTTATCTTTCGTAAGTAATACGCGATAGGGTGGAGTTTTCCTTGTTTATCTAGTTGACTGATGTAAGCCCTAATAGCGTAGTTAGAGACGTCGGTTTCGATAACGATTAGTAGTTCTGGATTATAGATCCTAAGAACGGGAGCTTCGTAGAATATCTGTTTTAGCGAATCGAAGGCGATTTGCTGAGTCTCTCCCTAGTTAAATCTGTGCTCTTTTCGTACGAGTCTTATGAGGGGTTCTAAGACTTCGGCGTATTTCTAGATAAATTTCCGGTAAAAGTTAGCGAATCCGAGGAAGGATTATACTTCTTTAACGGTTCTAGGTATCGGCTAGTCTCGTATAGTATCTAGCTTCTTTTCGTCTATCTCTACGTGCTCTAGTAAGATAATAAAGCCTAGAAATTCCGTCCTTTAGACGTGCTATTCGTACTTCTCTAGTGCGACCTGTAGGTCTTTACCTTATAGTACCTGGAATACTTTCCTAACGTGTTCTCTATGCTCTTCTATGGTCTCCGAATAGATGAGTATATTATCTAGGTAAGCTATATAGAAGACGTCTAAATAGTCGCGTAACGTATCGTTAACTAGACTTTGAAACGTCCCTAGGGCGTTTATAAGACTAAAGGGTATAACTGTGTACTCGTAATATCCTAGGCGGGTTCTAAACGCGGTTTTCTATTCTTTACCTTCCTTTATGCGTACTAAATAGTAGCCTTCTCGAAGGTCGAGTTTAGTGAAGTACTTTGCCGTCTGTAGCTTATCTTAGAGCTCGGTAATTAACGGTAGTAGGTACCGGTTTTTGATAGTAATATCGTTTAGCTGACGATAATTAATATAGAGGCGTAATTTTCTATTTTTCTTTAGAATAAAGAGGATTGGGTATCCGGCTAGCGAGCTTGATGGCCTAATATAGCCTCGTTTAAGGTTCTTGTCTAGGTAGTCCCTAAGTGCTTCGCTTTCTTTTTCGGATAACGCGTAGATGGGCTTAAACGCTAGCTACGTGCCTGGTAATAAGGGTATCTCGTAATCCTATAGCTTATATTCCGGTAATTAGCCTTTGCCTTGTTCTTAGAAAATGGCTTGGTAATCCTAGTATTCTTCTGGTACCGTTTCTAATTCTAGAATAGGCGGTTTCTACTCTCGCTTTAGAGGCGTACTAGGCTAGTATATTCTTTTCGCAGGTACGGGTTTTTCCTCTAGTAGGTGACCCTGCTTAATCCTATCTAGGTTATCCCCGATAGCCGGTTTTAGCCCGTCGGTTATTGGCCTATTGGCCTGTATATATGCTAGAATTCGTTTTTCCGTTTCTTAACTAGGCTTTAAATATATTATATAGATCTTTTCTCCCCTACGTCTTATTCGTTTAAGCGCTGCGGCGGAGATTTCCTTAACTTCGATTAGTTCGGAGGATCTGGGTTCTTATTCCGAGGAATCCTTCTAGGAAGCGCGCGTACTATTCGGTTCGTTTTAAACGCTCGGTCCTCTAGAGCTCTAGTACTTATAGCTCTAGCCTTTCTGGTTCTAGCTACTTTAGCTCTAACTCTTAAGCTCTAGCTTTTTCTTCCTCTAGCTCTCTAGGCTCTCGCTTACGTGGCTCTCGGTTTTCCGCTAGGCTTCTATAAGGTATCGGTTATAATCTTCGTCCGGGAATATAATTTCTCCTGTTCTCTATCGAATGTAAGGTTTATATGTTCTTAACTATAGTATTCCTAGGATTATATTATAGGAGGCGATAGTTATAATATCTAGGTTAATTTTTTCCTTGTATGGTCTAATAATAAGGGTTGACTGGTTGGTTTTAATTTGTACCTATCCTTTTCCGTATATAGAGGGTGTTCCGTTAACTGTGTTAAGCGCGTAGGGTTCGTCTTTAGCTTAGTATAGTAGGTGATTTTTAATAACGAATACGGGACTAATAAAGTTACCGCTTGCTTCGCTGTCTATTATAATCCTAGCGCTTTTCCTATTAATTTTAGCGGTAATTATAAGGTGTTTCTAAAGGTTTATTCCGGTAGGTATGGTTCTATTCGCTATTCTAATTACCTAGTTTAGGGACCTAGATTCCGGCCCCTGTAAGGGTCCCGTATATTATTGTGTAGGGCCGTCTAGTTTTTTAACTATCCCTTTTTAGATCCTTAGTTACTTAATCTAGGTATGTCTTCGTAGAATTTACCGGTATCGCTATTAATTAGTAGGTCGTCGTCCGGAAACTCCTCTATAATCCTTTAGAGTTCTTCTTTAGTAGGTGTTCCCTATTTATTCGCCTTGCGGGTTGGTTCGGCTATTTACTTCTTAGGCTTACGTAGGAACTATCCCGTAACTAGTTTTTTACTCTAGTGAATTTAGTAACTATCGTCGTAATATATAGTCTAACTAAGCGTTCTATACTTTAGTTCTTTCCGGGCTGCTACTAACGTAGTTCGATTAGTAGCGGCGGCTTCTTTCCCCTTATCTTTGTTTCGCGGATTCTATAGGTAGTTATGTCTAGGTTCCTATTTGTTACTATAGTAGATATAGAGGTTCTTGTTAAACCTTTCTTTTTATTAGTCGGTCTACTTACTATAGGCTTTACGGTTGCTCCTTTCCTTTTTGCCTCTATTCTTATTGTCCCGGGATAAGCTGTCTAATTCTATAGCGTTACCTCCTTCCTAAGTATGTCTTAGTCTTATAGATCGGGATGTATTGGCTTGCTTATCCTAGCCGCGCTATAAGCGGCGTCGGTCTAATATAGTAGCGAGTTAAATTATTTCCGTAAGATTGTCGGGTTCCTCGTAGTAGGTTATTACTTCCTAAATTTCGTCTTTTAATCCTTAGGTATAGAACGTCCTGAGCGTGTAGTTGGTGTAGTATCTAGCTATATATGCTACGTTCTAGAAATCGGTAGTATATTCTAGTACTAACTTCTTCTGCTTTAGGGTTTGAAGTATTCTTGTGGCTTTACGGGTTTTATCGATATCTGCGAAGGCTTCCTTAAGGTATTTAACGAAAGTTCGGTAGTTATTGAAGACCTTCTAAGTTCGATCGGTCCGTTCCTATTATTGTTTTTCCTAACGTTCTCTTTTTATTGGGCGGAACTATTTCTCCGCTGCGCCGCGTAGGTAGGTGCTAGCGTATAGAACTTTCTCTTCGTCGTCGGTGAATTGTCTGCGTGAGAAGTAGAGGTAGTCGTCTAACTAGGTGAGGAAATTCTAGGTCTTGTGCCGGTCTCTATAATAGAGATTAGGCTTTAGAACCTTAGCGTAGGACGTAGCCGGTGTAGCTAGGGTTGTTGTAGCGACGGATGCGGACGGAGGACGAGCCGGTTAAGCTCCCTGTAGTAGGGCTGCTGGGGCTATACCTTCCTGCGCTAGTGGACCCGTCTGTAGAACTTGTCCCTGATTAATACGGGCTCGGAGGCGTGTATTCTCCTGTATCTAATTGTTTAGTTGCGACTAGAGGTTGGCTATCTGTCCCTGTATGCCTTGTATTATGGCGAAGATATCGTCTAGAGTTGTAGGGTTCCTTTGCTACTGCTACTACTCCTGGGGAATACTGCTGCCGTCGTTTATATCGACTGTCGATATCTTATCCTGTCTGGGTTAGATAGGACGGGGTGATACTTTACTAATTGATCTTGACTCGAAATTGAATCTCCCTTCCTTCTTATAAGGAAGGTGGTTAAAGTGTAACGAGGCCTCTTTAGCCTAGGCGTTGGAATTACCTAGCGGGTGAATAGGTTTGAAGGGTTTACCTTAAAGGATAAGAAGTGTAGGAAGTTAAGAGATAAGTTACGTGAAGGATCGGGTATAGGCGTATTACTATTAAACTATAAGTATAGATTAATACTTTAAGTTAACTACGAAGGTCCTATCTACTGCTTAGGGAGCGTGGTCTAAATATATATAGGAGATGCTAATAATCTAGATTATATTCTTAGATTATAATATTAGATTAGGTATATAGATTAGTTCTAATCTATTAGTCTGTACGTAGGAATCGTTATAAGTTATATAACTATTCGTGCTACTTTTCTAACGACCGGTTTTCTGTAGCTTAATAACTAACTTCCCTTTATTAGAGTGGACGTGATAAGTTCCTTACTCTTGATCGCTCTATAGGTTTATTGTCGGCTTACTGCTTTCGCCCTTGTGGATAGTAATCCCCTGTGGGCTATTTATCTTCTTAGTCGACTAAGTCCCTACGGGGTGTATTCCCGTACGGGCTTTCTAGGGTTATAGTCTTAGTTCCCTTACGGCTTTATCTAGTACGTATCTACTATTATCTTACGGGACGCGGGCCCTTGTAGTTACTAAGCCCTTATAGTCTCTAGGCCCGTATAGGCCTTCTTCCTATAAGATCTTTCCGACCCTGCGGGTTAATTTCCTTTACGGTTTATAATAGCGCCTAAGATATCTACGCTTTTAGGAAGCGGGCCGATAAAGTCGATAGAAATATTCCTTTAGCGTCGGTAAGGAATATCTAATAGCTTAAGTAGCTCTTAAGGTCTATCTCGAGAGGGTTTAATTCGGGAGTATATATAATAGTTATAGATATACCGCCTAATATCCGTAGTTATTCCTTACTAGTATGTAACGAGGCCTCTTTAGCCTAGGCGTTGGAATTGCCTAGCGGGTGAATAGGTTCGAAGGGTTTACCTTGAAGGATAAGAAGTATAGGAAGTAGAGAGATAAGTTACGTGAAGGATCGGGTGTAGGCGTGTTACTATTAACCTAAGGGTGTAGATTGATACTTTGAGTTGACTACGAAGGTCCTATCTACTGCTAGAGAGCGTGGTCTAAATACATGTAGGAAATGCTAATAATCTGATGTCGCCTTGTCACGAAGGGCGACTGTAGCCTTTTATCGCCGGGCGACGAAGGGCGATACTCGTAGTGGTGCCTATGATCTGCGGGCAATACGTGGGGCGTACGTGACTCGGGTGCTACTTTTCTGATAGCTGACTTTCTTTAACCTGATAACCTATCTTCTCGTCGTAGAGCGGGCGTGATAAGTTCCTTGTCCTCGATCGCTCT